>NC_059456.1:108378400-108418400 GCF_905237065.1 Salmo salar | reverse complement strand
ATCAACCCCAAACAATCCCAACATAGAAAAATTGAAAAATTCTCAAAACTTTTGTCCACACAATACCCGATAATTACAAAGCGAACACATGTTTTTGGAAATATTTGCATTTACATAAGTATTCAAACCCTTTACTCAGTACTTTGTTGAAGCACCTTTGGCAGCGATTATATCCTCGAGTCTTCTTGGGTATGACGCTACAAGCTTGGCACACCTGTATTTGGGGAGTTTCTCCCATCCTTCTCTGCAGATCCTCTCAAGCTCTGTCAGGTTGGATGGGGAGCGTCGCTGCACAGTTATTTCCAGAGATGTTCGATTGGGTTCAAGTCCAGGCTCTGGCTGGGCCACTCAAGGACATTCAGAGACATGTCCCAAAGCCACTCTTGTGTTGTCTTGGCTGTGTTCTTAGGGTCGTTGTCCTGTTGGAAGGTGAACCTTCGCCCCAGTCTGAGGTCATGAGCGCTCTGGAGCAGGATTACATCAAGGATTTCTCTGAGCTTTGCTCCGTTCTTCTTTCCCTCGATCCTGACTAGTCTCCCAGTCCCTGCCCGCTGAAAAACATCCCCACAGCATGATGCTGCCACCACCATGCTTCACTGTAGGGATGGTGCCAGGTTTCCTCCAGATGTGACGCTTGGCATTCAGGCCAAAGAGTTCAATGTTGGCTTCATCAGACTAGAGAATCTTGTTTCTCATGGTCTGAGAGTCCTTTAGGTGCCTTTTGGCAAAGTCCAAGTGGAATGTCACGTGTCTTTCCGAATGCACTGTATTTTCATATATGATCTGTAAATTCAGTAAAATCTGTTAAATTGTTGCGTTCATATTTTAGTTCAGTGTATAACCTTCTGTAAGTCCCTTGTGCCTTTTAATTCTGTTACCAAAAACAAACATTTCTTATAAGATATTTTCTCTCCCTCCCCGACATACTGTTATGTTCAGCTCATAGTGTCTCCTGTTACTGTCCTCTCTTCCACTGTACTGTTATGTTCAGCTCATAGTGTCTCCTGCTACTGTCCTCTCTTCCACTGACATACTGTTATGTTCAGCTCATAGTGTCTCCTGCTACTGTCCTCTCTTCCACTGGCTGTTATGTTCAGCTCATAGTGTCTCCTGTTACTGTCCTCTCTTCCACTGACATACTGTTATGTTCAGCTCATAGTGTCTCCTGTTACTGTCCTCTCTTCCACTGACATACTGTTATGTTCAGCTCATAGTGTCTCCTGTTACTGTCCTCTCTTCCACTGACATACTGTTATGTTCAGCTCATAGTGTCTCCTGTTACTGTCCTCTCTTCCACTGACATACTGTTATGTTCAGCTCATAGTGTCTCCTGTTACTGTCCTCCCTTCCACTGACATACTGTTATGTTCAGCTCATAGTGTCTCCTGTTACTGTCCTCTCTTCCACTGACATACTGTTATGTTCAGCTCATAGTGTCTCCTGTTACTGTCCTCTCTTCCACTGACATACTGTTATGTTCAGCTCATAGTGTCTCCTGTTACTGTCCTCTCTTCCACTGGCTGTTATGTTCAGCTCATAGTGTCTCCTGTTACTGTCCTCTCTTCCACTGACATACTGTTATGTTCAGCTCATAGTGTCTCCTGTTACTGTCCTCTCTTCCACTGACATACTGTTATGTTCAGCTCATAGTGTCTCCTGTTACTGTCCTCTCTTCCACTGACATACTGTTATGTTCAGCTCATAGTGTCTCCTGTTACTGTCCTCTCTTCCACTGACATACTGTTATGTTCAGCTCATAGTGTCTCCTGTTACTGTCCTCTCTTCCACTGACATACTGTTATGTTCAGCTCATAGTGTCTCCTGTTACTGTCCTCTCTTCCACTGACATACTGTTATGTTCAGCTCATAGTGTCTCCTGTTACTGTCCTCTCTTCCACTGACTGTTATGTTCAGCTCATAGTGTCTCCTGTTACTGTCCTCTCTTCCACTGGCTGTTATGTTCAGCTCATAGTGTCTCCTGCTACTGTCCTCTCTTCCACTGACATACTGTTATGTTCAGCTCATAGTGTCTCCTGTTACTGTCCTCTCTTCCACTGACATACTGTTATGTTCAGCTCATAGTGTCTCCTGCTACTGTCCTCTCTTCCACTGACATACTGTTATGTTCAGCTCATAGTGTCTCCTGTTACTGTCCTCTCTTCCACTGACATACTGTTATGTTCAGCTCATAGTGTCTCCTGTTACTGTCCTCTCTTCCACTGACATACTGTTATGTTCAGCTCATAGTGTCTCCTGTTACTGTCCTCTCTTCCACTGACATACTGTTATGTTCAGCTCATAGTGTCTCCTGTTACTGTCCTCTCTTCCACTGACATACTGTTATGTTCAGCTCATAGTGTCTCCTGTTACTGTCCTCTGTTATGCACTGCAGGCAGGCCTATGTGAACTGTGAATAATGCAGAAGAAGCACGATGGCAACAACAACAAAAAAAAAAAACCCACTCACCAGTAGACGATTTAGGAACCTGTTATGGACAGACTCCTTGGCTGAAGCATGACCACGATAAGGAAGACACATTGTTATTGAACAAGCTGTCACTACAGTAGGGTAAAGGTAGCCTAACAAGGGCTTGTTTTGAACCAAACGAAACGGAGAACAAGCAATTATTACAGGAAAGTATCTGAAATGTTTCTAAATTCCAGTGTGACCAGATAATGTCATGTTTTACGGTAGTTTTTTAATTTATTTTTTTATTCACAATAACAACAGGAGCTAAAATGATGTAATAGTTTACATATATATATATATATATATATATAAAAAACGGGGGATGGTCCCAAACACGATCTTTTTAATAAATCTTTAGTGATTAAGATTTATTTCAAAGCGGTCTTACGAGCGAAACTCTTTGTGTTAGTCTTGACTACTTGGTGACTGCATTGAGCAGGACAACAACTGCCTTCAATGAGAGGAGATGATGCCTAGGGTTTCAATCAAATTAAACAAAATATATCTTTAAAAAAATATATATATATGTATTTATTCTAAATTCAATTGTTTATGGGCACAAAAAGCACATTTCTTTTGTTCCATGTGCATATGGACACTATGGATCACGGCCGGATAGAATGCGATTTCAATGCCAAAATCCATTCCGTTACCATCCGCATTACCGCTAAAACCAGGTTTTGGTTGGTCTTAAATATCCCAACCAACGCTACAAGACATTGACACTCTGGCGCTCGTTTTTAAGGACACAACTCAGGTATTGCCGACACTCCCACCTCAGTGCAAACGAGCTCATACAAGACAGGTAAATTACCAATCCTGGCGCTCGGGTTTGAAAGCAGAAGAGTGCCGGCTTTTTAACAGGTCGAAAACGCTAACTAGTGTGCGTTTAACAAAATCCGATTAGCTTAAGGCCAGCCGAAAATAGAGCCCTGTGTCAAGACAGTGAGTGTGTTATCTCTGATTCAGACTGTGTTATCTCTGATCCAGACTGTGTTATCTCTGATCCAGACTGTGTTATCTCTGATCCAGACTGTGTTATCTCTGATTCAGACTGTGCTATCTCTGATCCAGACTGTGTTATCTCTGATTCAGACTGTGTTATCTCTGATCCAGACTGTGTTATCTCTGATCCAGACTGTGTTATCTCTGATTCAGACTGTGTTATCTCTGATCCAGACTGTGTTATCTCTGATCCAGACTGTGTTATCTCTGATTCAGACTGTGTTATCTCTGATCCAGACTGTGTTATCTCTGATCCAGACTGTGTTATCTCTGATTCAGACTGTGTTATCTCTGATCCAGACTGTGTTATCTCTGATCCAGACTGTGTTATCTCTGATCCAGACTGTGTTATCTCTGATCCAGACTGTGTTATCTCTGATCCAGACTGTGTTATCTCTGATCCAGACTGTGTTATCTCTGATTCAGACTGTCTGACAGTGAGTCTGCATGCAGCATGCCTTGTTGTGAGTATGTTTGTAGAAGCATGTGTGTTTCTGTGTGATGGCATACTTGTGAACATGAGAGAAATACAGAATTTGCTACAGGAAATAATCCCTGACACCTCTTTATTTAACTAGGCACGTCAGTTAAGAACAAATTCTTATTTTCAATGACAGCCTAGGAACAGTGGGTTAACTGCCTTGTTCAGGGGCAGAACGACATATTTTTAACCTTGTCAGCTCAGGGATTCGATCTAGCAACCTTTCGCTTACTGGCCCAACGCTCTAACCACTAGGCTACCTGCCTCCCCTACACTCTAACCACTAGGCTACCTGCCGTCCCTCCACTCTAACCACTAGGCTCCACTCTAGGCTCCACCCTCCACTCTAACCACTCTAACCACTAGGCTACCTGCCGCCCCTCCACTCTAACCACTAGGCTACCTGCCGCCCCTCCACTCTAACCACTAGGCTACCTGCCTCCTCTACACTCTAACCACTAGGCTATCTGCCTCCTCTACACTCTAACCATTAGGCTACCTACCGCCCCTCCACGCTAACCACTAGGCTACCTGCCGCCCCTCCACTCTAACCACTAGGCTACCTGCCGCCCCTCCACTCTAACCACTAGGCTACCTACCGCCCCTCCACTCTAACCACTAGGCTACCTGCCGCCCCTCCACTCTAACCACTACCTGCCGCCCCCCACTCTAACCACTAGGCAACCTGCCACCCCTACACTCTAACCACTAGGCTACCTACCGCCCCTCCACTCTAACCACTAGGCTACCTGCCTCCTCAACACTCTAACCACTAGGCTACCTGCCTCCTCTACACTCTAACCACTAGGCTACCTGCCTCCTCTACACTCTAACCACTAGGCTACCTGCCTCCTCTACACTCTAACCACTAGGCTACCTGCCTCCTCTACACTCTAACCACTAGGCTACCTGCCTCCCCTCCACTCTAACCACTACCTGCCGCCCCTCCACTCTAACCACTAGGCTACCTGCCGCCCTCCACTCTAACCACTAGGCTACCTGCCTCCTCTACACTCTAACCACTAGGCTACCTGCCGCCCCTCCACTCTAACCACTACCTGCCACCCCTCCACTCTAACCACTAGGCTACCTACCGCCCCTACACTCTAACCACTAGGCTACCTACCGCCCCTACACTCTAACCACTAGGCTACCTGCCGCCCTCCACTCTAACCACTAGGCTACCTGCCTCCTCTACACTCTAACCACTAGGCTACCTGCCTCCTCTACACTCTAACCACTAGGCTACCTGCCGCCCCTCTACTCTAACCACTAGGCTACCTGCCTCCTCTACACTCTAACCACTAGACTACCTGCCGCCCCTCCACTCTAACCTCTAGGCTACCTGCCGCCCCTCCACTCTAACCACTAGGCTACCTGCCGCCCCTCCACTCTAACCACTAGGATACCTGCCGCCCCTACACTCTAACCACTAGGCTACCTGCCTCCCCTCCACTCTAACCACTACCTGCCGCCCCTCCACTCTAACCACTAGACTACCTGCCGCCCCTCCACTCTAACCTCAAGGCTACCTGCCGCCCCTACACTCTAACCACTAGGCTACCTGCCGCCCCTCCACTCTAACCACTAGGATACCTGCCTCCCCTCCACTCTAACCACTACCTGCCGCCCCTCCACTCTAACCACTAGACTACATGCCGCCCCTCCACTCTAACCACTAGGCTACCTACCGCCCCTCCACTCTAACCACTAGGCCACCTGCCGCCCCTCCACTCTAACCACTAGGCTACCTGCAGTCCCTACACTCTAACCACTAGGCTACCTGCCGCCCCTCCTCTCTAGCCACTTGGCTACCTGCCGCCACTCCACTCTAACCACTAGGCTACCTGCCGCCCCTCCACTATAACCACTAGGCTACCTGCCGCCCCTCCACTCTAACCACTAGGCTACCTGCCGCCCCTCCACTCTAACCACTAGGCTACCTGCCACCCCTCCACTCTAACCACTAGACTACCTGCCGCCCCTCCACTCTAACCACTAGACTACCTGCCACCCCTCCACTCTAACCACTAGGCTACCTGCCGCCCCTCCACTCTAACCACTACCTGCCACCCCTACACTCTAACCACTAGGCTACCTGCCACCCCTCCACTCTAACCACTAGACTACCTGCCGCCCCTCCTCTCTAGCCACTAGGCTACCTGCCTCCCCACCACTCTAACAACTAGGCTACCTGCCGCCTCTACACTCTAACAACTAGGCTACCTGCCTCCTCTACACTCTAACCACTAGGCTACCTGCCGCCCCTCCACTCTAACCACTAGGCTACCTGCCGCCCTCCACTCTAACCACTAGGCTACCTGCCGCCCCTACACTCTAACCACTAGGCTACCTGCCGCCCCTCCACTCTAACCACTAGGCTACCTGCCTCCCCTCCACTCTAACCACTAGACTACCTGCCTCCCCTCCACTCTAACCACTAGGCTACCTGCCACCCCTCCACTCTAACCACTAGGCTACCTGCCACCCTCCACTCTAACCACTAGGCTACCTGCCGCCCCTCCACTCTAACCACTAGGCTACCTGCCTCCCCTCCACTCTAACCACTAGGCTACCTGCCGCCCTTCCACTCTAACCACTAGGCTACCTGCCGCCCCTCCACTCTAACCACTAGGCTACCTGCCACCCCTCCACTCTAACCACTAGGCTACCTGCCGCCCCTCCACTCTAACCACTAGGCTACCTGCCGCCCCTCCACTCTAACCACTAGGCTACCTGCCGCCCCTCCACTCTAACCACTAGGCTACCTGCCACCCCTCTACTCTAACCACTAGGCTACCTGCCGCCCCTCCACTCTAACCACTAGGCTACCTGCCGCCCCTCCACTCTAACCACTAGGCTACCTGCCACCCCTCCACTCTAACCACTAGACTACCTGCCGCCCGTCCACTCTAACCACTAGGCTACCTGCCACCCCTCCACTCTAACCACTAGGCTACCTGCCGCCCCTCCACTCTAACCACTAGGCTACCTGCCGCCCCTACACTCTAACCACTAGGCCACCTGCCGCCCCTCCACTCTAACCACTAGGCTACCTGCAGTCCCTACACTCTAACCACAAGTCTACCTGCCGCCCCTCCACTCTAACCACTAGGCTGCCTGCCGTCCCTACACTCTAACCACTAGGCTACCTGCCTCCTCGACACTCTAACCACTAGGCTACCTGCCACCCCTCCACTCTAACCACTAGGCTACCTGCCACCCCTCCACTCTAACCACTAGACTACCTGCCGCCCCTCCACTCTAACCACTAGGCTACCTGCCACCCCTCCACTCTAACCACTAGGCTACCTGCCGCCCCTCCAGTCTAACCACTAGGCTACCTGCCGTCTCTACACTCTAACCACTAGGCTACCTGCCGCCCCTCCACTCTAACCACTAGGCTACCTGCCGTCCCTACACTCTAACCACTAGGCTACCTGCAGCCCCTCCACTCTAACCACTAGGCTGCCTGCCGTCCCTACACTCTAACCACTAGGCTACCTGCATCCTCGACACTAAAACCACTAGGCTACCTTCCGCCCCTCCACTCTAACCACTAGACTACCTGCCGTCCCTACACTCTAACCACTAGGCTACCTGCCGCCCCTCCACTCTAACCACTAGGCTACCTGCCTCCTCGACACTCTAACCACTAGGCTACCTGCCTCCTCGACACTCTAACCACTAGGCTACCTGCCTCCTCGACACTCTAACCACTAGGCTACCTGCCGCCCCTCCACTCTAACCACTAGGCTACCTGCCGTCTCTACACTCTAACCACTAGGCTACCTGCCGCCCCTCCACTCTAACCACTAGGCTACCTGCCTCCTCGACACTCTAACCACTAGGCTACCTGCCTCCTCGACACTCTAACCACTAGGCTACCTGCCTCCTCGACACTCTAACCACTAGGCTACCTGCCGCCCCTCCACTCTAACCACTAGGCTACCTGCCGTCTCTACACTCTAACCACTAGGCTACCTGCCGCCCCTCCACTCTAACCACTAGGCTACCTGCCGCCCCTCCACTCTAACCACTAGGCTACCTGCCGTCCCTCCACTCTAACCGCTAGGCTACCTGCCTCCTCGACACTCTAACCACTAGGCTACCTGCCGCCCCTCAACTCTAACCACTAGGCTGCCTGCCACCCCTCCACTCTAACCACTAGGCTACCTGCCGCCCGTCCACTCTAACCACTAGGCTACCTGCCGCGCCTCCTCTCTAGCCACTAGGCTACCTGCCGCCCCTCCACTCTAACCACTAGGCTACCTGCCGCCCCTCAAATCAAATCAAATCAAATTTATTTTTATATAGCCCTTCGTACATCAGCTGATATTCTCAAAGTGCTGTACAGAAACCCAGCCTAAAACCCCAAACAGCAAGCAAAGCATGTGAAAGAAGCACGGTGGGTAGGAAAAACTCCCTAGGAAAAACTCCCTAGAAAGGCCAAAAACCTAGGAAGAAACCTAGAGAGGAACCAGGCTATGAGGGGTGGCCAGTCCTCTTCTGGCTGTGCAGGGTGGATATTATAACAGAACATGGTCAAAATGTTAAAATGTTAAAATGTTCATAAATGACCAGCATGGTCAAATAATAATAATCATAGTAGTTGTCGAGGGTGCAACAAGCACGTCCGGTGAACAGGTCAGGTTTCATAGCCGCAGGCAGAACAGTTGAAACTGGAGCAGCAGCACGGCCAGGTGGACTGGGGACAGCAAGGAGTCATCATGCCAGGTAGTCCTGAGTCATGGTCCTAGGGCTCAGGTCCTCCGAGAGAAAGACAGAAAGAGAGAAAGAGAGAATTAGAGAGAGCATATTTAAATACACACAGGACACCGGATAAGACAAGAGAAATACTCCAGATGTAACAGACTGACCCTAGCCCCCCGACACATAAACTACTGCAGCATAAATACTGGAGGCTGAGACTGAGGCCCCTCCACTCTAACCACTAGACTACCTGTCTCCCCTCCACTCTAGCCACTAGGCTACCTGCCGCCCCTCCACTCTAACCACTAGGCTACCTGCCGCCCCTCCACTCTAACCACTAGGCTACCTGCCGCCCCTCCACTCTAACCACTAGGCTACCTGCCGCCCCTCCACTCTAACCACTAGACTACCTGCCACCCCTCCACTCTAACCTTTAGACTACCTGCAGCCCCTCCACTCTAACCACTAGACTACCTGCCACCCCTCCACTCTAACCACTAGGCTACCTGCCGCCCCTCCACTCTAACCACTACCTGCCACCCCTACACTCTAACCACTAGACTACCTGCCACCCCTCCACTCTAACCACTAGACTACCTGCCGCCCCTCCACTCTAACCACTAGGCTACCTGCCACCCCTCCACTCTAACCACTAGGCTACCTGCCGCCCCTCCACTCTAACCACTAGGCTACCTGCCGCCCCTCCACTCTAACCACTAGGCTACCTGCCGCCCCTCCACTCTAACCACTAGGCTACCTGCCACCCCTCCACTCTAACCACTAGGCCACCTGCCGCCCCTCCACTCTAACCACTAGGCTACCTGCAGTCCCTGCACTCTAACCACAAGTCTACCTGCCGCCCCTCCACTCTAATCACTAGGCTGCCTGCCGTCCCTACACTCTAACCACTAGGCTACCTGCCTCCTCGACACTCTAACCACTAGGCTACCTGCCACCCCTCCACTCTAACCACTAGGCTACCTGCCACCCCTCCACTCTAACCACTAGACTACCTGCCGCCCCTCCATTCTAACCACTAGGCAACCTGCCACCCCTCCACTCTAACCACTAGGCTACCTGCCGCCCCTCCACTCTAACCACTAGGCTACCTGCCGCCCCTACACTCTAACCACTAGGCTACCTGCCCCCCCTCCACTCTAACCACTAGGCTACCTGAAGTCTCTACACTCTAACCACTAGGCCACCTGCCGCCCCTCCACTCTAACCACTAGGCTACCTGCAGTCCCTACACTCTAACCACAAGTCTACCTGCCGCCCCTCCACTCTAACCACTAGGCTGCCTGCCGTCCCTACACTCTAACCACTAGGCTACCTGCCTCCTCGACACTCTAACCACTAGGCTACCTGCCGTCCCTACACTCTAACCACTAGGCTACCTGCCGCCCCTCCACTCTAACCACTAGGCTACCTGCCTCCTCGACACTCTAACCACTAGGCTACCTGCCGTCCCTACACTCTAACCACTAGGCTACCTGCCGTCCCTACACTCTAACCACTAGGCTACCTGAAGTCTCTACACTCTAACCACTAGGCCACCTGCCGCCCCTCCACTCTAACCACTAGGCTACCTGCAGTCCCTACACTCTAACCACAAGTCTACCTGCCGCCCCTCCACTCTAACCACTAGGCTACCTGCCGTCCCTACACTCTAACCACTAGACTACCTGCCGCCCCTCCACTCTAACCACTAGGCTGCCTGCCGTCCCTACACTCTAACCACTAGGCTACCTGCCTCCTCGACACTCTAACCACTAGGCTACCTGCCGTCCCTACACTCTAACCACTAGGCTACCTGCCGTCCCTCCACTCTAACCACTAGGCTACCTGCCTCCTCGACACTCTAACCACTAGGCTACCTGCCGCCCCTCCACTCTATCCACTAGGCTGCCTGCCGCCCCTCCACTCTAACCTCTAGGCTACCTGCCGCCCCTCCACTCTAACCACTAGGCTACCTGCCGTCCCTACACTCTAACCACTAGGCTACCTGCCGTCCCTCCACTCTAACCACTAGGCTACCTGCCGCCCCTCCACTCTAACCACTAGGCTGCCTGCCGCCCCTCCACTCTAACCACTAGGCTACCTGCCGCCCCTCCACTCTAACCACTAGGCTACCTGCCGCCCCTCCACTCTAACCACTAGGCTACCAACCGCCCCTCCACTCTAACAACTAGGCTACCTGCCGCCCCTCCACTCTAACCACTAGGCTACCTGCCGTCTCTACACTCTAACCACAAGTCTACCTGCCGCCCCTCCACTCTAACCACTAGGCTGCCTGCCACCCCTCCACTCTAACCACTAGACTACCTGCCGCCCCTCCACTCTAACCACTAGGCTACCTGCCACCCCTCCACTCTAACCACTAGGCTACCTGCCGCCCCTCCACTCTAACCACTAGGCTACCTGCCGCCCCTACACTCTAACCACTAGGCTACCTGCCACCCCTCCACTCTAACCACTAGGCTACCTGCCGTCTCTACACTCTAACCACTAGGCCACCTGCCGCCCCTCCACTCTAACCACTAGGCTACCTGCAGTCCCTACACTCTAACCACAAGTCTACCTGCCGCCCCTCCACTCTAACCACTAGGCTGCCTGCCGTCCCTACACTCTAACCACTAGGCTACCTGCCTCCTCGACACTCTAACCACTAGGCTACCTGCCGTCCCTCCACTCTAACCACTAGGCTACCTGCCGCCCCTCCACTCTAACCACTAGGCTACCTGCCGCCCCTCCACTCTAACCACTAGGCTACCTGCCGTCCCAACACTCTAACCACTAGGCTACCTGCCGCCCCTCCACTCTAACCACTAGACTACCTGCCGCCCCTCCACTCTAACCACTAGGCTACCTGCCTCCTCGACACTCTAACCACTAGGCTACCTGCCTCCTCGACACTCTAACCACTAGGCTACCTGCCGCCCCCCACTCTAACCACTAGTCTACCTGCCGTCTCTACACTCTAACCACTAGGCTACCTGCCGCCCCTCCACTCTAACCACTAGGCTACCTGCCGCCCCTCCACTCTAACCACTAGGCTACCTGCCGTCCCTCCACTCTAACCGCTAGGCTACCTGCCTCCTCGACACTCTAACCACTAGGCTACCTGCCGCCCCTCCACTCTAACCTCTAGGCTGCCTGCCACCCCTCCACTCTAACCACTAGGCTACCTGCCGCCCGTCCACTCTAACCACTAGGCTACCTGCTGCCCCTCCTCTCTAGCCACTAGGCTACCTGCCGCCCCTCCACTCTAACCACTAGGCTACCTGCCGCCCGTCCACTCTAACCACTAGACTACCTGCCGCCCCTCCACTCTAGCCACTAGGCTACCTGCCGCCCCTCCACTCTAACCACTAGGCTACCTGCCGCCCCTCCACTCTAACCACTAGGCTACCTGCCGCCCCTCCACTCTAACCACTAGACTACCTGCCACCCCTCCACTCTAACCACTAGACTACCTGCCGCCCCGCCACTCTAACCACTAGACTACCTGCCACCCCTCCACTCTAACCACTAGGCTACCTGCCGCCCCTCCACTCTAACCACTACCTGCCACCCCTACACTCTAACCACTAGACTACCTGCCACCCCTCCACTCTAACCACTAGACTACCTGCCGCCCCTCCTCTCTAGCCACTAGGCTACCTGCCTCCCCTCCACTCTAACAACTAGGCTACCTGCCTCCTCTACACTCTAACCACTAGGCTACCTGCCACCCCTCCACTCTAACCACTAGACTACCTGCCGCCCCTCCACTCTAACCACTAGACTACCTGCCACCCCTCCACTCTAACCACTAGGCTACCTGCCGCCCCTCCACTCTAACCACTACCTGCCACCCCTACACTCTAACCACTAGACTACCTGCCACCCCTCCACTCTAACCACTAGACTACCTGCCGCCCCTCCTCTCTAGCCACTAGGCTACCTGCCTCCCCTCCACTCTAACCACTAGACTACCTGCCGCCCCTCCTCTCTAGCCACTAGGCTACCTGCCTCCCCTCCACTCTAACAACTAGGCTACCTGCCTCCTCTACACTCTAACCACTAGGCTACCTGCCACCCCTCCACTCTAACCACTAGGCTACCTGCCGCCCCTCCACTCTAACCACTAGGCTACCTGCCACCCCTCCACTCTAACCACTAGGCTACCTGCCGCCCCTCCACTCTAACCACTAGGCTACCTGCCGCCCCTCCACTCTAACCACTAGGCTACCTGCCGCCCCTCCACTCTAACCACTAGGCTACCTGCCACCCCTCCACTCTAACCACTAGACTACCTGCCGCCCCTCCATTCTAACCACTAGGCTACCTGCCACCCCTCCACTCTAACCACTAGGCTACCTGCCGCCCATCCACTCTAACCACTAGACTACCTGCCGCCCCTCCACTCTAGCCACTAGGCTACCTGCCGCCCCTCCACTCTAACCACTAGGCTACCTGCCGCCCCTCCACTCTAACCACTATGCTACCTGCCGCCCCTCCACTCTAACCACTAGACTACCTGCCACCCCTCCACTCTAACCACTAGACTACCTGCCGCCCCTCCACTCTAACCACTAGACTACCTGCCACCCCTCCACTCTAACCACTAGGCTACCTGCCGCCCCTCCACTCTAACCACTACCTGCCACCCCTACACTCTAACCACTAGACTACCTGCCACCCCTCCACTCTAACCACTAGACTACCTGCCGCCCCTCCTCTCTAGCCACTAGGCTACCTGCCTCCCCTCCACTCTAACAACTAGGCTACCTGCCTCCTCTACACTCTAACCACTAGGCTACCTGCCACCCCTCCACTCTAACCACTAGACTACCTGCCGCCCCTCCACTCTAACCACTAGGCTACCTGCCACCCCTCCACTCTAACCACTAGGCTACCTGCCGCCCCTCCACTCTAACCACTAGGCTACCTGCCGCCCCTCCACTCTAACCACTAGGCTACCTGCCGCCCCTCCACTCTAACCACTAGGCTACCTGCCACCCCTCCACTCTAACCACTAGACTACCTGCCGCCCCTCCATTCTAACCACTAGGCTACCTGCCACCCCTCCACTCTAACCACTAGGCTACCTGCCGCCCATCCACTCTAACCACTAGACTACCTGCCGCCCCTCCACTCTAGCCACTAGGCTACCTGCCGCCCCTCCACTCTAACCACTAGGCTACCTGCCGCCCCTCCACTCTAACCACTAGGCTACCTGCCGCCCCTCCACTCTAACCACTAGGCTACCTGCCACCCCTCCACTCTAACCACTAGACTACCTGCCGCCCCTCCACTCTAACCACTAGACTACCTGCCACCCCTCCACTCTAACCACTAGGCTACCTGCCGCCCCTCCACTCTAACCACTACCTGCCACCCCTACACTCTAACCACTAGACTACCTGCCACCCCTCCACTCTAACCACTAGACTACCTGCCGCCCCTCCTCTCTAGCCACTAGGCTACCTGCCTCCCCTCCACTCTAACAACTAGGCTACCTGCCTCCTCTACACTCTAACCACTAGGCTACCTGCCACCCCTCCACTCTAACCACTAGGCTACCTGCCGCCCCTCCACTCTAACCACTAGGCTACCTGCCACCCCTCCACTCTAACCACTAGGCTACCTGCCGCCCCTCCACTCTAACCACTAGGCTACCTGCCGCCCCTCCACTCTAACCACTAGGCTACCTGCCGCCCCTCCACTCTAACCACTAGGCTACCTGCCGCCCCTCCACTCTAACCACTAGGCTACCTGCCACCCCTCCACTCTAACCACTAGGCTACCTGCCACCCCTCCACTCTAACCACTAGACTACCTGCCGCCCCTCCACTCTAACCACTAGGCTACCTGCCACCCCTCCACTCTAACCACTAGGCTACCTGCCGCCCCTCCACTCTAACCACTAGGCTACCTGCCGCCCCTACACTCTAACCACTAGGCTACCTGCCCCCCCTACACTCTAACCACTAGGCTACCTGCCGCCCCTCCACTCTAACCACCAGGCTACCTGCCTCCTCTACACTCTAACCACTAGGCTACCTGCCGCCCCTCCACTCTAACCACTACCTGCCACCTCGTGAGTTTAGCATAAGAGACTAAATGTAATATAATGGAACAAGTGTAGCTTTTGCTCATGTGAAATGAAGTTAATGATTTTAATTGGCTGATGCTTAAAATGAACCTAAAAACTCTCAGGTTTTCTCCTGAACTAGACAGTGTTGTGGAGAGAGATGTGTGATTCTGTTCCCCCCTGTCAGTCTGTGGGTTGCGTTCCAAACGGCATCCTATTCAGAATAGGGCTCTGGTCTAAAGTAGTGCACTATATAGGGAATAGGGCTCTGGTCTATACTAGTGCACTATATAGGGAATAGGGCTCTGGTCTAAAGTAGTGCACTATATAGGGAATAGGGCTCTGGTCTAAAGTAGTGCACTATATAGGGAATAGGGCTCTGGTCTATAGTAGTACCACTATATAGGGAATAGGGCTCTGGTCTAAAGTAGTGCACTATATAGGGAATAGGGTTCTATAGTGTCCTGGTCTAAAGTACTGCACTATATAGGGAATAGGGTTCCATAGGGCTCTGGTCTAAAGTAGTGCACTATATAGGGAATAGGGTGCCATAGGGCTCTAGTCTAAAGTAGTGCACTATATAGGGAATAGGGCTCTGGTCTAAAGTAGTGCACTATATAGGGAATAGGATGCCATTTGGATTGTAGGCTCTGAGTCAAACATGCAGTTCCCACAGCTAACCACACTTAACACTCTTGTTTCATTAGATGTGTGTGTGTGTGTGTGTGTGTGTGTGTGTGTGTGTGTGTGTGTGTGTGTGTGTGTGTGTGTGTGTGTGTGTGTGTGTGTGTGTGTGTGTATGCATGCTTGCGTGTGAATCATATTATTCTGCCGCCAATAGAAAGCCCTTTCCCAGAGTTCCCAGGGAACAATAACGGTTTCCTCCATCGCTGCATCTTGGGTGAATTTTAAAGCTGGTTCCAAGCCATGCCGAGAACACTTCTGTGATGTTAAGGCTTCTGTGCTCCACCAGTTTCCCTAACCGCATTGAACACAAGTGATTCTCATCTATCACGACTTAAGGTTTCATTTCTATTTCTGGCTTTCATTCTTCTAATCTGAGTCAGCCCTGGGTTAGCTGGTCCGCGTTGTCACAACAACCCTTAGGTCTAAACAGAAAACACACAATAACAAGATACGTTAGCGTACAAAACGGGTTAAGATAAGTCCACTTTGCAGTGCTGCTGTTTACAAACTGGTGGCAGTAAAATGGTCCATGTAAGCAAACAGCTCTGTGGAACTGGTCTGTATTCAGCCAAGCATTGGTTGCTTCCAAAATGACACCCTAATCCCTATTCGGCCCTGGTTAAAAGTATAGAACAGAATACTTACGCATTCTGTGTGATAGTAGTGTTTGTGAGAACACTCTCTCTCTCCCCTCATCACTGTCTCTCTCTCTCCCCGCCTCTCTCTCCCCTCCTCTCTCTCCCCTCATCCCTCTCTCTTCCCTCATCCCTCTCTCTCTCCCCTCATCCCTCTCTCTCTACTCTCTCTCCCCTCCTCTCTCTCCCCTCATCCCTCTCTCTCTCTACTTTCTCTTCCCTTATCCCTCCCCTCCTCTCTGGTCCCTCATCCCTCTCTCTCCCCTCATCCCCCTCTCTCTACTCTCCCTTCCCTCATTCCTCTCTCTCTCCCCTCATCCCTCTCTCTCCCCTCATCCCCCTCTCTCTACTCTCTCTTCCCTCATCCCTCTCTCTCCCCTCCTCTCTCTCCCCTCATCCCTCTCTTTCCCCTCATCCCCCTCTCTCTACTCTCTCTTCCCTCATCCCTCTCTCTCTCCCATAACCCATAAAACATCCGAGAGAGAATGTCGGTGTGTGTGTGTGTGTGTGTGTGTGTGTGTGTGTGTGTGTGTGTGTGTGTGTGTGTGTGTGTGTGTGTGTGTGTGTACTGTCTGGGCCTCTGCCAGTCGTCATGGAAAGGTTTCAGAGAGTTCAGGGACGTTCCCAACGAGAGAGACAAGCATTCCCAACTATCCCTCATTCTCCCTCCAAAGCCGGAACCTCCAACCTGGCATATTACAGAGACAGAGAGAACAGAGGAGAGACACTGGCATATTACAGAGACAGAGGACAGGAGAGGACAGGAGAGATACTGGCATATTACAGAGACAGAGGAGAGGAGAGGAGAGACACTGGCATATTACAGAGACAGAGAGAACAGAGGACAGGAGAGACACTGGCATATTACAGAGACAGAGGAGAGGAGAGACACTGGCATATTACAGAGACAGAGGACAGGAGAGACACTGGCATATTACAGAGACAGAGGAGAGGAGAGGCACTGGCATATTACAGAGACAGAGGAGAGGAGAGGAGAGACACTGGTATATTACAGAGACAGAGGAGAGGAGAGGAGAGGCACTGGCATATTACAGAGACAGAGAGAACAGAGGACAGGAGAGACACTGGCATATTACAGAGACAGAGGAGAGGAGAGGCACTGGCATATTACAGAGACAGAGAGAACAGAGGACAGGAGAGACACTGGCATATTACAGAGACAGAGGAGAGGAGAGGCACTGGCATATTACAGAGACAGAGGAGAGGACAGGAGAGACACTGGCATATTACAGAGACAGAGGAGAGGACAGGAGAGGAGAGGAGAGGAGAGGAGAGGAGAGGAGAGGAGAGGAGAGGAGAGGAGAGGAGAGGAGAGGAGAGGAGAGGAGAGGAGAGGAGAGGAGAGGAGAGGAGAGGAGAGGAGGGGAGAGGAGAGACACTGGCATATTACAGAGGCAGAGGAGAGGAGAGGCACTGGCATATTACAGAGACAGAGGACAGGAGAGGCACTGGCATATTACAGAGACAGAGCCCGGGAGGAAGCATAGTGGACAACCAAAGAGATTAGATATAAAAAGTGGCGTTTCTAACAGCCACCCCAACAGAAAGCTCTAATCTTGCTAGCCAACAGCGTCAAGGTCGCTAAGCTAGCTACATAGAAACACATGACTGCTTCAAGTGCAGTGAAATCCAGAACTCTTTCTCACGCCGAACGGATGAACAACCTAGAACAGAATTCTTAAAGGGTGTCACGTCCTGACCAGTAAAGGGGTTATTTGTTATTGTAGTTTGGTCAGGACGTGGCAGGGGGGTGTTTGTTTTATGTGGTTCGGGGTTTGTTGGGTTATGTTATTATGTAAGAGGGGTGTTTGTTTAGAGTGTTCCGGGGTTTGTTGGGCTATGTTCTTGTTAGTTTATTTCTATGTCAGTTCTAGTCTTTCTATGTCTATGTTTAGTTAATGGGGGTTGAGATGGGATTTGTGGGTAGTTGTCTCCTTGTTTAGTGTCTGAGCACCTGACAGGACTGTTTAGTGTTGTTTATTGTTTTTGTTTACGTGATATGTTTGTTTTTTCCTTCTTTTGATTTAATAAAGAAGATGATTATACACGTTCCCGCTGCGTTTTGGTCTGATCCTTACGACGCCCCGTTACAAAGGGGAATTGCATCCGCTGATCTGGTCTCATATTTTGGTTGCTCCTCAAGAAATGTTTTTGCCCCTTAATAACAACAAATCCACCTCCTGTAGGTGGAGTTTAATAATTGTTTCTATTTATTTAACCTTTATTTAACTAGGCAAAGTCATTTAAGAAGAAATTCTTATTTACAATGGCGGCCTACACCGGCCAAACCCGGACGACGCTGGGCCAATTGTGCGCCGCCTTATGGGACTCCCAATCACGGCCCGGTTGTGATACAGCCTGGAATCGAACCAGAGTCTGTAGTGACGCCTGTAGCACTGAGATGCAGTGCTTTAGACCTCTGCGCCACTCGGGACCGCAGAACAAATTGTCCCCGAGTGTAATTTCAAGGTGGCCTGAAGACTGAATCTAAAGGTTTTAGTACCGAGGCTGCAGCGTCCACGGAGATTATACCACCATAACTACTGGGAGAAGTGTTGCTTGAACAATCGTCCTTCTACTTTCCAAAGTGAAGCAGGATTTATATCTATAAAAATAAACCAATCTGAATTCCATTCTTTTTTTTTGTCAGTTTTTCTATTTGTGTTCCAAGTACTTACAGTATAATAGGAAACTGGCTCGATTTGGATTCCCTTCCGTGTGCAAATACACAGTGTTAGGACAACATAACCTTGGTTTTATTAGCTTTTAGTTTTAAGTTTTAAGATCAGTAAAAGTTTTTTTTATTTTTTTAAATTGAGTCAAAACCATGCAGAAGGTCATGAATGGCCTGCTGTACTGAGGGGGTACAGGAGTAAATAACTGAATCATCCGTGTAGAGATGAAGAATGTTACAGGTTTTGAAACGGACCAATATTATTTATATAAACAGTGAAGAGAACAGGTCCCGAAATCGACCCCTGCGGGACACCTTTATTGAGGAAACTAGCTTTGATACCATCAGGATATACACATCGTGTCCTGTACTTTAGATGCCTGATCTAAGCCTATTTCAGAACAAGTAAGAAATGGTCAACTGTATCAAATGCCTTGGACAGGTCAATAAATAAGGTAGCGCGATGATTTTTTTAATTTTTTTGTGGTCTAAACAATAGAGCACATCATCTAAGAGAAGAGTAGCCCCTGAAACAGTACTATTTCCACGTCTAAAACTAGATTGTTAAAGATTTTTTTTTTTAAACTCTCTAAGCGGAAAGTTGGCCAGGGACTCTAAAACGTTGGCAAGGCAAGATTGGAAATTGGAACGGTAGTTATCCAAGTCAGATGGATCTCCGCCTTTTGCGTCATGGTTTTCCAGATCTGAGTGGATTTCCAGTGGATTTTCTTTCGTCGTTCTACAACAAGGCACTTACAGTAAGAAGTACGTCATAGACATCAAATGGTTGACATGAAAATGAAGAATGTATATCTGGGAGAAGAAAAAAAAATGGTTCCCTGAAACCTGGCTTGAGGCGAGTAAAGGACTCCCTCTACTGGAATCAGAGGTTTCAGAAGCTATTTTGTTAAATAGGTAGCCCGCTGAGGCAAAGTGGTTATTAAAAGCACCACAAATGTCCATATTATCTGTTATTGGACCAGAGACTGTCATAACCTGCTGGGGTACTGAAGGGGGGGGGGTTTCCCACCAATCTCAGATACACAGTAGGCATCATTACCAAGGCCCACATTTAGGACTAGATGTCACGCTCGTCGTAATGATTGGACCAAGGTGCAGCGTGAGTAGCATTCCACATCTTTATTATAACGTGAAACATCAGCAAAATACAAAAAACAATAAATAATCAAACGAAATGTGAAGACAGTGAAATGCAAATAGGCACCTACACAAAAAACAAGATCCCCCAGAACACAGTGGGGGAAATGGCTGCCTAAATATGATCCCCAATCAGAGACAACGCTAAACAGCTGCCTCTGATTGGGAACCATACCAAGCACACCAACATAGAAATAAAAAACATAGAACACCCCCAGTCACGCCCTGACCTACTATACCACAGAGGACCAAGGGCTCTCTATGGCCAGGGCGTGACACTAGAGTCACTAGACAGTCAAATTGTTTAGGGGCAGAGGTAGTGAGAGATACAGAAACATTTAAATTGTCCTTTGTAAATATAGCGACACGTGCACCTCTGGCAAATCTGTCAGATCTAAAACATTATAGACAGTCAGAGACGCATCATTGCCCGGAACAGTCTTACGTAGCCAAGTTTCAGGTATTACCAGAAAGTCCACGTTGGTCTGAAAGGCCAGAGTTACAATCAAATCCATTTGAGATCAAACGTCTGGCATTTAAATTAATCAATCCAATGAATCAGTCCAATGAATCAGTCCAAATGAATCAGTCCAAATGATTCAGTCCAGTTCCGCAGCTGTGGGATTTCAGATCAGACAGAGTCTCTAATACAATCATACAATCATACTATAAAAATACCATAGGGCTATCTTGAATTGGTATACACACAAGATTTCCTAGAACTGTACCATTTGGCCGATGCTTTGAGTGAAGATGTGGATTAAAACAGGAGTCAATGAGGGTTACCTGTTGCAGACATGCAGTATGATAATGCTGAAAATGTATGGTTGGGATTACCTGAGCGGAACTTGGGATATTGATAAATCAATGTCTCAGGAACAGCCTTGAAATGCAAGGTTCAGGGTTTTGTCACCAAGATGATTTGGATGGACCCCATCCTCTCTGTAGAGCATCTTCCAGAACTGGGCCTGAAATAATTGTACGCTTGTCAGAGTTCCAATTAGGTGTTTAAAATCCCGTTTCAGCGATTCCTTGCTAGCCATCCCAACGTCAAATAGATCCCACAAAGACTACAACAGTGAAAAACCCTGTGTTCTGGCGTAAAACAGTAGGAAGCTGTAACAGCTGTCTGAGGAAGAAGTGGACCAAAAAAACTACACCCTCTACTGGCCAGGACGTGACAGAAGCAGCCTAGTAATGTCTTGAACCCGAGCCCCAGGATAGCAGAAGGTTTTTGTTGCCCCGGGAACCAAGATATTTCTCACCATCGAGCTGCCGATGATAACATCTGGTGAGATGGCAGAGGAGATCCGGCAGTTTTTGTGCCTTTTTGTGGATGACGGAGGAGTTTGTGCATCAGAGACCCTCAAGATCCGATGAGAGGAGGAGCGGATCTGAGTCCGGGCCTAAGTCCCATCAGGAAGTTGGAGGATACAAATCCGGGGTAGAATCCTAGAGAGAATCCCCCTGGGAAGGAGTCTGGATAGGGGACGATGGCGCGGGAATCTCCGAAGCCAAGAGGATAAAGCTTTTCAACAAGAGGATTTGGATTGGGCTTCCTAACGCCAAAAAAAGCCCCGCTCGCCACAGGCCTCTTCCCTCCATGTGGCCTATGGCGAGTGACGTGTTTCCATGGTTTGGAAGCGGGTATGGCGACTGTACCATCCACCAAATCCATCAGAAGCAACCGTCCTGCTCCATTGCCCAGGGAAGTGGGAGACTTCTTCGAGGAGAGTCCCTGGAAGGCATTGACGATTCAGTCAAGGAGTGTTGACATGGCTGTGATACTGTCAAGACATCGGATTGGCATCCATTCTGTGGTGTAGAGAAGGAGAAGGTAGGCGGAGATACTTTCATAGAAGATTGTGTAAATTCTTAATCTGTTTGCTAAGAGTAGCCACTCTCTTATAGTCCTCTGCCAGTAAACAATTTCACACATTTTTCAGAATTACTCAGATCCACCAGCCTACATCCAGCTGTTTACTGTGATCCTACCACCAACCTACATCCAGCTGTTTACAGTGATCCTACCACCAACCTACATCCAGCTGTTTACTGTGATCCTACCACCAACCTACATCCAGCTGTTTACTGTGATCCTACCACCATCCTACATCCAGCTGTTTACTGTGATCCTACCACCATCCTACATCCAGCTGTTTACTGTGATCCTACCACCAACCTACATCCAGCTGTTTACAGTGATCCTACCACCAACCTACATCCAGCTGTTTACTGTGATCCTACCACTAAACCACATCCAGCTGTTTACTGTGATCCTACCACCATCTTACATCCAGCTGTTTACTGTGATCCTACCACCATCATACATCCAGCCGTTTACTGTGATCCTACCACTAAACCACATCCAGCTGTTTACTGTGATCCTACCACCAACCTACATCCAGCTGTTTACAGTGATCCTACCACCAACCTACATCCAGCTGTTTACTGTGATCCTACCACCAACCTACATCCAGCTGTTTACAGTGATCCTACCACCAACCTAAATCCAGCTGTTTACTGTGATCCTACCACTAAACCGCATCCAGCTGTTTACTGTGATCCTACCACCAACCTACATCCAGCTGTTTACAGTGATCCTACCACCAACCTACATCCAGCTGTTTACAGTGATCCTACCACTAAACCGCATCCAGCTGTTTACTGTGATCCTACCACCATCCTACATCCAGCTGTTTACTGTGATCCTACCACCATCCTACATCCAGCTGTTTACTGTGATCCTACCACCAACCTACATCCAGCTGTTTACAGTGATCCTACCACCAACCTACATCCAGCTGTTTACTGTGATCCTACCACTAAACCACATCCAGCTGTTTACTGTGATCCTACCACCATCTTACATCCAGCTGTTTACTGTGATCCTACCACCATCATACATCCAGCCGTTTACTGTGATCCTACCACTAAACCACATCCAGCTGTTTACTGTGATCCTACCACCAACCTACATCCAGCTGTTTACAGTGATCCTACCACCAACCTACATCCAGCTGTTTACTGTGATCCTACCACCAACCTACATCCAGCTGTTTACAGTGATCCTACCACCAACCTACATCCAGCTGTTTACTGTGATCCTACCACTAAACCACATCCAGCTGTTTACTGTGATCCTACCACCATCCTACATCCAGCTGTTTACTGTGATCCTACCATCATCCTACATCCAGCTGTTTACTGTGATCCTACCACTAAACCACATCCAGCTGTTTACTGTGATCCTACCACCATCCTACATCCAGCTGTTTACTGTGATCCTACCACCATCCTACATCCAGCTGTTTACTGTGATCCTACCACCATCCTACATCCAGCTGTTTACTGTGATCCTACCACCATCCTACATCCAGCTGTTTACTGTGATCCTACCACTAAACCACATCCAGCTGTTTACTGTGATCCTACCACTAAACTACATCCAGCTGTTTACTGTGATCCTACCACCATCCTACATCCAGCTGTTTACTGTGATCCTACCACCATCCTACATCCAGCTGTTTACTGTGATCCTACCACCAACCTACATCCAGCTGTTTACTGTGATCCTACCAATAAACCGCATCCAGCTGTTTACTGTGATGCCAGGTTTCACACATTTTTCAGAATTACTCAGATCCACCAGCCTACATCCAGCTGTTTACTGTGATCCTACCACTAAACTACATCCAGCTGTTTACTGTGATCCTACCACCAACCTACATCCAGCTGTTTACAGTGATCCTACCACCAACCTACATCCAGCTGTTTACTGTGATCCTACCACCATCCTACATCCAGCTGTTTACTGTGATACTACCACCAACCTACATCCAGCTGTTTACTGTGATCCTACGACCAACCTACATCCAGCTGTTTACTGTGATCCTACCACTAAACCACATCCAGCTGTTTACTGTGATCCTACCAATAAACCGCATCCAGCTGTTTACTGTGATCCTACCACCAACCTACATCCAGCTGTTTACAGTGATCCTACCACCAACCTACATCCAGCTGTTTACAGTGATCCTACCACTAAACCGCATCCAGCTGTTTACTGTGATCCTACCACCATCCTACATCCAGCTGTTTACTGTGATCCTACCACCATCCTACATCCAGCTGTTTACTGTGATCCTACCACCAACCTACATCCAGCTGTTTACAGTGATCCTACCACCAACCTACATCCAGCTGTTTACTGTGATCCTACCACTAAACCACATCCAGCTGTTTACTGTGATCCTACCACCATCCTACATCCAGCTGTTAATTGTGATCCTACCACCATCCTACATCCAGCTGTTTACTGTGATCCTACCACTAAACCACATCCAGCTGTTTACTGTGATCCTACCACCAACCTACATCCAGCTGTTTACAGTGATCCTACCACCAACCTACATCCAGCTGTTTACTGTGATCCTACCACCATCCTACATCCAGCTGTTTACAGTGATCCTACCACCAACCTACATCCAGCTGTTTACTGTGATCCTACCACTAAACCACATCCAGCTGTTTAATGTGATCCTACCACCATCCTGCATCCAGCTGTTTACTGTGATCCTACCATCATCCTACATCCAGCTGTTTACTGTGATCCTACCACTAAACCACATCCAGCTGTTTACTGTGATCCTACCACCATCCTACATCCAGCTGTTTACTGTGATCCTACCACCATCCTACATCCAGCTGTTTACTGTGATCCTACCACCATCCTACATCCAGCTGTTTACTGTGATCCTACCACCATCCTACATCCAGCTGTTTACTGTGATCCTACCACTAAACCACATCCAGCTGTTTACTGTGATCCTACCACTAAACTACATCCAGCTGTTTACTGTGATCCTACCACCATCCTACATCCAGCTGTTTACTGTGATCCTACCACCATCCTACATCCAGCTGTTTACTGTGATCCTACCACTAAACCACATCCAGCTGTTTACTGTGATCCTACCACCAACCTACATCCAGCTGTTTACTGTGATTCTACCACCATCCTACATCCAGCTGTTTACTGTGATCCTACCACTAAACCACATCCAGCTGTTTACTGTGATCCTACCACCAGCCTTCCCTGTAGCTCAGTTGGTAGAGCATGGTGTTTGCAACACCAGGGTTGTGGGTTCGATTCCCACGGGGGGCCAGCACAGAAAAAAAATGTATGAAATTGTATGAAATGTATGCATTCACTACTGTAAGTTGCTCTTGATAAGAGCGTCTGCTAAATGACTAAAATGTAAAATGTAATCCTACATCCAGCTGTTTACTGTGATCCTACCACCAACCTACATCCAGCTGTTTACTGTGATCCTACCACCATCCTACATCCAGCTGTTTACTGTGATCCTACCACTAAACCGCATCCAGCCGACACAGTTGATACACTTTCACGTAGCGACACCCAGCTAACACACACACCACCCCTCAATTGTCTGAACTCACACACACACACACACACACGCTGTCCAATAGTTTTCATTCCACTACTCACCTGTTAAACATAACACTTAACAGGGGACAGATGGTTTAAGGAATCTGATGTTCTTCAACTTTGTCTGTTTTCCATTTAGAAATGCTTGAACTACTTTACATTCTACACACACACACACACACACACACACACACACACACACACACGAACACGCACACAGACACACAGATACACACACAGACAGACACACACACACACACACACACAGACACACACACACACACATACACATTCGGACACACACACACACACGCACACATGCACAAGAACAAGCACGCACACATGCACACACAGACACACAGACACACGCACACACGCACACACACTAGGATTTAGAGAGACTATTAGCTTCCTGTTCTTTCATCTGTAGGATCTTGGGAAGGACTCAGAGTTTAACATTCCATGTCGATAACATCAAGAAACCTACAGCACTAGACAACAGACACACACAACCTGTAGCATCATACAAATCAAATGTATTTATTTTATATAGCCCTTCTTACATCAGCTGATATTTCAAAGAGCTGTACAGAAACCCAGCCTAAAACCCCCAAACAGCAAGCAATGCAGGTGTAGAAGCACGGTGGCTAGGAAAAACTCCCTAGAAAGGCCAAAAACCTAGGAAAAAACCTAGAGAGGAACCAGGCTATGAGGGGTGGCCAGTCCTCTTCTGGCTGTGCCGGGTGGAGATTATAACAGAACATGGCCAAGATGTTCAAATGTTCATAAATGACCAGCATGGTCAAATAATAATAATCATAGTAGTTGTCGAGGGTGCAACAAGTCAGCAACTCAAGAGTAAGTGTCAGTTGGCTTTTTCATAGCCGATCTTTGAGAGTATCTCTACCGCTCCTGCTGTCTCTAGAGAGTTGAAAACAGCAGGTCTGGGACAGGTAGCACGTCCGGTGAACAGGTCAGGGTTCCAGCAGGTCTGGGACAACAGGTCTGGGACAGGTAGCACGTCCGGTGAACAGGTCAGGGTTCCATAGCCGCAGGCAGAACAGTTGTAACTGGAGCAGCAGCACGGCCAGGTGGACTGGGGACAGCAAGGAGTCATCATGCCAGGTAGTCCTGAGGCATGGTCCCAGGGCTCAGGTCCTCCTCTGAGAGAAAGACAGAAAGAGAGAAAGAGAGAATTAGAGAGAGCATTTTTAAATTCACACAGGACACCGGATAAGACAAGAGAAATACTCCAGATGTAACAGACTGACCCTAGCCCCCGGACACATAAACTACTGCAAGAGATTTGTTTTTATTTATTTACCTTTATTTAGACAGGGAGTCGATGCTTAGATTTTCTAGCCCAATAACGTAGTCCTGGCGTTAACTTGTATAAGCACACATCAGCAACACCTAATCTGGTGCTGTGATTGTGTGCATCCCTGACACGAGGAAAGTCATCCGTTAGATATCTGGGCGCAGGACCATAAATACTCCTGTAAACTAAACCTAGTCTATTCTGGGAGACCCTAGCCTCAACAGGCAGCCGGTTTAGTTCCTGAAAGCAGCTCCTGCCTATGTGAGTGCGTGGACTCACCTTCAATACTACCAATGATCAGCTTATTCTGGGCTACCGTGCCTTCTCCACTATACAATCTGGTTTCTGAGCTGGTCACGGGTGCACCTCTGCCACGCTCAAGGTCCTAAACGATATCATAACCGCCATCGATAAGAGACATTACCGTGCAGCCGTATTCATCGACCTGGCCAAGGCTTTCGACTCTGACAATCACCACATCCTCATCGGCAGACTCAATAGCCTTGGTTTCTCAAATGATTGCCTTGCCTGATTCACCAACTACTTCTCTGATAGAGTTCAGTGTGTCAAATCGGAGGGCCTGTTGTCCGGACCTCTGGAAGTCTCTATGGGGGTGCCACAGGGTTCAATTCTTGGGTCGACTCATTTCTCTGTATACATCAATGATGTCGCTCTTGCTGCTGGTGAGTCTCTGATCCACCTCTACGCAGACGACACCATTCTGAATACTTCTGGCCCTTCTTTGGACACTGTGTTAACTAACCTCCAGATGAGCTTCAATGCCATACATCTCTCCTTCCGTGGTCTCCAACTGCTCTTAAATGCATGTAAAGCTAAATGCATGCTCTTCAACCAATCGCTGCCTGCACCTGCCCACTCGTCCAGCATCACTACTCTGGACGGTTCTGACTTAGAATATGTAGACAACTACAAATACCTAGGTGTCTGGTTAGACTGTAAACTCTCCTTCCAGACTCACATCAAACATCTCTAATCCAAAGTTAAATCTAGAATTGGCTTCCTATTTTGCAACAAAGCATCATTCACTCATGCTGCCAAACATACCCTCATAAAACTGACCATCCTACCAATCCTTGACTTCGGCGATGTCATTTACAAAATAGCCTCCAATACCCTACTCAATAAATTGGATGCAGTCTATCACAGTGCCATCCGTTTTGTCACCAAAGCCCCATATACTACCCACCACTGCGATCTGTACGCACTCGTTGGCTGGCCTTCGCTTCATATTCGTCGCCAAACCCACTGGCTCCAGGTCATCTATAAGTCTTTGCTAGGGAAAGTTCCCCCTTATCTTCTCTAGGGCCAGTGGGACGATTTCATCCCACCTACGTAACAGCCTGTGGAATCCTGTGGCGCGTTATTCAAATACCTTAGAAATGCTATTACTTCGATTTCTCAAACATATGACTATTTTACACCATTTTAAAGACAAGACTCTCGTTAATCTAACCACACTGTCCGATTTCAAAAAGGCTTTACAACGAAAGCAAAACATTAGATTATGTCAGCAGAGTACCCAGCCAGAAATAATCAGACACCCATTTTTCAAGCTAGCATATAATGTCACAAAAACCCAGAAGACAGCTAAATGCAGCACTAACCTTTGATGATCTTCATCAGATGACACACCTAGGACATTATGTTATACAATGCATGCATGTTTTGTTCAATCAAGTTCATATTTATATCAAAAACCAGCTTTTTACATTAGCATGTGACGTTCAGAACTAGCATACCCCCCGCAAACTTCCGGTGAATTTACTAAAAATGTACTAAATTACTCACGATAAACGTTCACAAAAAGCATAACAATTATTTTAAGAATTATAGATACAGAACTCCTCTATACACTCGATATGTCCGATTTTAAAATAGCTTTTCGGTGAAAGCACATTTTGCAATATTCTAAGTAGATAGCCCGGCATCACAGGGCTAGCTATTTAGACACCCAGCAAGTTTAGCACTCACCAAAGTCAGATTTACTATAAGAAAAATGTTATTACCTTTGGTGTTCTTCGTCAGAATGCACTCCCAGGACTTCTACTTCAATAACAAATGTTGGTTTGGTCCCAAATAATCCATAGTTATATCCAAACAGGGGCGTTTTGTTCGTGCGTTCAAGACACTATCCGAAAGGGTAAAGAAGGGTGACGAGCACGACGCATTTCGTGACAAAAAATTTCTAAATATTCCATTACCGTACTTCGAAGTATGTCAACCGCTGTTTAAAATCAATTTTTATGCCATTTTTCTCGTAAAAAAGCGATAATATTCCGACCGGGAATCTGCGTTTAGGTAAAAAGACGAAAGAAAATAAAGCATGGGGTCGACTCGTACACGCGCCTAAGCCCATTGTCCTCTGATCGGCCACTTGCCAAAAGCGCAAATGTGTTTCAGCCTGGGGCTGCCTCGATATCATTCAGCTTTTTCCCGGGCTCTGAGAGCCTATGGGAGCCGTAGGAAGTGTCACGTTACAGCAAAGATCCTCAGTCTTCAATAAACAGAGACAAGAAGAACAAAGATCTTGTCAGAGAGGGCACTTCCTGTAAGGAATCTTCTCAGGTTTTTGCCTGCCATATGAGTTCTGTTATACTCACAGACACCATTCAAACAGTTTTAGAAACTTTAGGGTGTTTTCTATCCAAAGCCAATTATTATATGCATATTCTAGTTACTGGGCAGGAGTAGTAACCAGATTAAATCGGGTACGTTTTTTATCCGGCCGTGTCAATACTGCCCCCTACCCCCAACAGGTTATCTCAGCTCGCTGGTCACCATAGCAGCACCCACCTGTAGCACGCGCTCCATCAGGTATATCTCTTTGGTCACCCCCAAAGCCAATTCCTCCTTTGGCCGTCTCTCCTTCCAGTTCTCTGCTGCCAATGACTGGAACGAACTACAAAAATCTCTAAAACTGGAAACACTTATCTCCCTCACTAGCTTTAAGCACCAGCTGTCAGAGCAGCTCACAGATTACTGCACCTGTACATAGCTCATCTATAATTTAGCCTAAACCACTACCTCTTCCCCTACTGTATTTATTTATTTATTTTGCTCCTTTGCACCCCATTATTTCTTTCTACTTTTCACTTTCTTCCACTGCATATCTACCATTCCAGTGTTTTACTTCCTATATTGTATTTACTTCGCCACCATGGCCTTTTTTGCCTTTACCTCCCTTATCTCACCTCATTTGCTCACATTGTATATAGACACATTTTTCTACTATATTATTGACTGTATGTTTGTTTTACTCCATGTGTAACTCTGTGTTGTTGTATGTGTCAAACTGCTTTGCTTTATCTTGGCCAGGTCGCAATTGTAAATGACAACTTGTTCTCAACTTGCCACCCTGGTTAAATAAGGTGAAATATATATATTTTTTTTATGTTTAGATAAGCCCCCAAACCAGGAAGTACTAGGCCGTCATTGTAAATAAGAATTTGTTCTAAACTGACTTGCCTAGTTAAATAAAGGTTACATAAAAAAACGAGGGCAGTGACAAGCACTTTCATGGAGTCCTTATTTACATTTACATTTAAGTCATTTAGCAGACGCTCTTATCCAGAGCGACTTACAAATTGGTGCATTCACCTTATAATATCCAGTGGAACAACCACTTACAATAGTGCATCTACATCTTTTAAGGGGGGGGGGTTAGATGGATAACTTTATCCTATCCCAGGTATTCTTTAAAGAGGTGGGGTTTCAGGTGTCTCCGGAAGGTGGTGATTGACTCCGCTGTCCTGGCGTCGTGAGGGAGCTTGTTCCACCATTGGGGTGCCAGAGCAGCGAACAGTTTTGACTGGGCTGAGCGGGAACAGTTCTTCCTCAGAGGTAGGGAGGCGAGCAGGCCAGAGGTGGATGAACGCAGTGCTCTTGTTTGGGTGTAAGGCCTGATCAGAGCCTGAAGGTACGGAGGTGCCGTTCCCCTCACAGCTCCGTAGGCAAGCACCATGGTCTTGTAGCGGATGCGAGCTTCAACTGGAAGCCAGTGGAGAGAGCGGAGGAGCGGGGTGACGTGAGAGAACTTGGGAAGGTTGAACACCAGACGGGCTGCGGCGTTCTGGATGAGTTGTAGGGGTTTAATGGCACAGGCAGGGAGCCCAGCAGCTTGGACTTTCCAGCCTAAAACTTAGTCCTGGCATTTAACCTTCTGTAGCACTTTATTGGCCATGCTCACACCTCCAAAGCTTCCATCAAGGATTCATCCCAGGTAGCTAACAGTGGTTTTAGTAGTCCCCCCCCCTAACTCTATTCATCCCAGGTAGCTAACAGAGGTTTTAGTAGTCCCCCCCTAACTCTATTCATCCCAGGTAGCTAACAGAGGTTTTAGTAGTCCCCCCCTAACTCTATTCATCCCAGGTAGCTAACAGAGGTTTTAGTAGTCCCCCCCCTAACTCTATTCATCCCAGGTAGCTAACAGAGGTTTTAGTAGTCCCCCCCCTAACTCTATTCATCCCAGGTAGCTAACAGAGGTTTTAGTAGTCCCCCGCCCCTAACTCTATTCATCCCAGGTAGCTAACAGAGGTTTTAGTAGTCCCCCCCTAACTCTATTCATCCCAGGTAGCTAACAGAGGTTTTAGTATACCCCCCCTAACTCTATTCATCCCAGGTAGCTAACAGAGGTTGTAGTAGTCCCCCCCTAACTCTATTCATCCCAGGTAGCGAACAGAGGTTTTAGTAGTCAGCCCCCCCGCCCCCTAATAATCGCTTCAGTTTTACCTAAGTGCAGAGATAGCTTATTATCTCCAAGCTATTTGCTCATGTTAGTAAGCTCTGTGCTAAGTATGCTCTCCAACATAGTTTTACTTTTGTGAGACACCAGAAGTGTAGAGTCATCCGCATAAAGAAAAAGACGGCAAGAAAGACGGCAAGAACAAGCGTCTTTCATATCGTTAATAAACAGGTAAAAACAGCCCAAGCACGCTGCCCTGCGGAATGCCACCACTCATTGGTTTTGTATGAGACAGTGAATCGTTAACCTGTTGGGGGTAGTATTTACACGGCCGGATAAAAAACGTACCCGATTTTTTACAAGAAAAATGGCATAAAAATTGATTTTAAACAGCGGTTGACATGCTTGGAAGTACGGTAATGGAATATTTAGAATTTTTTTGTCACGAAATGCGTGGTGCTCATCATCCTTCTTTACCATTCGGATAGTGTCTTGAACGCACGAACAAAACGCCGCTATTTGGATATAACTATGGATTATTTTGAACCAAACCAACATTTGTTATTGAAGTAGAAGTCCTGGGAGTGCATTCTGATGAAGAACAGCAAAGGTAATAACATTTTTCTTATAGTAAATCTGACTTTGGTGAGTGCTAAACTTGCTGGGTGTCTAAATAGCTAGCCCTGTGATGCCGGGCTATCTACTGAGAATATTGCAAAATGTGCTTTCATCGAAAAGCTATTTTAAAATCGGACATATCGAGTGCATAGAGGAGTTCTGTATCTATAATTCTTAAAATAATTGTTATGCTTTTTGTGAACGTTTATCGTGAGTAATTTAGTACATTTTTAGTAAATTCACCGGAAGTTTGCGGGGGGTATGCTAGTTCTGAACGTCACATGCTAATGTAAAAAGCTGGTTTTTGATATAAATATGAACTTGATTGAACAAAACATGGATGTATTGTATAACATAATGTCCTAGGTGTGTCATCTGATGAAGATCATCAAAGGTTAGTGCTGCATTTAGCTGTGGTTTGGATTTATGTGACATTACATGCTAGCTTGAAAAATGGGTGTCTGATTATTTCTGGCTGGGTACTCTGCTGACATAATCTAATGTTTTGCTTTCGTTGTAAAGCCTTTTTGAAATCGGACAGTGTGGTTAGATTAACGAGAGTCTTGTCTTTAAAATGGTGTAAAATAGTCATATGTTTGAAAAATTGAAGTAATAGCATTTCTAAGGTATTTGAATAACGCGCCACAGGATTCCACTGGCTGTTACGCAGGTGGGACGATTTCGTCCCGCCGACCCTAGAGAGGTTAACCTCTACTCCCTTCCTGATCAATAGGACTTTACCCAGCCTAGAGGGATACTGCTTAACCCCAGTGCCGCCAGTTTGGAGATTAGGAGACCGTGGTTAACTGTATCAAAGGCCTTCTGTAGGTCAAGCAGTACCACTCCACACAGATTTCCCTCATCAATCTCTTTTCTGATGAAGTCAGTCAAGTAAAGTAGACATGAATGAGTGGAGTATGTTTTTCTAAAAACCCCGACTGAAATTCACACATTAGAACCTGTTTGTTAACATATTCATACATTTGCTCATGAACAACTCTCCAGGATCTTTGATGTTACACAGAGGATAGATACAGGCCCATAATCCCCAGGGTCTGACCCTGGGGAGTTGGGGGGGGGGGGGGGGTATGCTGACCCTTCTTATACAGAGGTATAAGTTTAGCTGGTTTCATGTCCCTGGGAAAGGTGCCTTGTTCAAGAGAGAGATTAACGATATGCGTAATACAAGTGCAAATTTGCTCAGCAGAATCTATTAGAAACCTTGCAGGAATATTATCCAGGCCTGTGGCTTTGGAGCATTTAAGCTCTGCCAGCATACTGACTATGTTGGCTGTTGCTACCCTTTGCAAAAGAAAAAGAGTTTGGCTGAACCCCTAACTCGACATAATACTTCTTGACTTGGTTGTTTCAATACAATCCAGAACTGGTGGGCCACTTGCTAACCAGTTTGCTGGCAACAGAAGTTTAAAAAAAAGTTTGAATTCATTGGCAACCTCTCCTTTTTAATATACCATCTCCCCCCTGATGTTAAGTCCAATACTGTTTAGTTTTGGTTTTTGGTGGTACTACTACAGCCTAGTTCCTTAAATGATTTACAAAGCTTTTTACGGTCATTTTTGTTCTCAATGATTTTGTCATCAAAGTAATCCCTCTTAGCTTCATCCATCCTGCTCGTTGCTTCATTTCTGTGACGTTTATATAGGACAAAAATCATGCTGCTCTTGAGAGTTCTTAAATTTTTGAAAGGCCTTATTCCTTGCACGGATAGATTCTAGACTCTCATGATTAAACCAAGGGCTAGATCTCTGCTTTACTCTGACCCGTCCAATGGGAGCCATCACATTCACCACATCAAGGAATCTACATTTAAAGACTTCCCTACACTATCCAACACAGGTGACCAATCAATTCTACCCACTTGCTTCCTAAACATTTCAAAACATTTTTTTTTTGTCCTATGTTTATAACAGTTTTGTGACACTTATTAAATATATCTTTAAAAATCATCCTTCTGCAAAATGTAATATAATGATCACTGATTCCATAGACTACTTGTCACAGTTGTCGTAGGAATGAGCGGACCAAAAGTGCAGTGTGTGTGTCGTTCTACATTTTATTTATACTGTGAAACTGTGCAATACATTAAAAAAACTGAATGACAAAAACAACAAACCGTGACGCAGAGGTGAAACAGACACTACTCAAAATGAATCTCCCACAAACCCAGGTGGGAAAAACACCTACTTAATTATGATCTCCAATTAGAGACAACGAGGACCAGCTGCCTCTGATAGGAGATCATCCCAAACAAAACCAACATAGAAATACAAAACCAGAACATGAACATAGAAATAGGAAACATAGAAAAACACCCCCTGTCACGCCCTGACCTACTCTACCATAGAAAATAACATCTTACTATGGTCAGGAAGTGACACTATTTCTCCACTCTGTGATATTTTAGATTTATCAGACACCAATATTAAGTCAATTGTACTTTGCACTGTTTCACATATCCTGCTGGGATCTTTTATCATTTGGGTCAGAGCAAGTGATCTACAGAAGTGCATAAATACATTGTGGGTTAAGCGATCCTTTTTTGCAGACATCAGTATTGAAATCCCCTAACAAAATTATTTCCTTCACCAGCGAATCATTACAGTTTGGCAACACAATTTCGAGACCTTCATAGAATGCATTCTGATTGGGAAGCCTGTAACACACCCCCAACAAAATCGGCTTGGTTTTGGGAAGGCAGATATCCAGCCAGACAGCGATTAAATCCGGTCTGACGTTAAAAGCAATGTCTGATCTTACAAACGCACATACCCCCCCCCCCCCCCCACCGTTCCGATTCCGATCCTTCCTGACAACAGAGTAACTTACCTATCTCAATTTCTGAGTCACAAACAGATGAATCCAACCACGTCTCAGTAAAACATAAGAAACCCACCTCTGATTTGCAAACCAACAGGCGTATCTCATCGATCTTCGGTAGTAGGCTTCGGACGTTTAAGTGCACAGAATGTAAGCCCTTCTTCCCAAAGGCCTCACTGAATTCCCAATCAATTTGTTACTCTCCTCACACTGCACTACCATCTTCCCGCTGCACTGCCTCCAGTGTCCTCTCTGCCGCAATGGAGCACCCCTCCCCAGGTGCTGTTCCATCGTCCTCACCACCGTGTCCTCTGTCACTCGCCTCTGGTGGCCTCCACTCTGCTGTGGACTCCCCCCTCCTCTGGTGCACTCTCCACCCTCGGTAAGTCCTCTGGTGGCCTCCGCTCCCCTGTGGACCCCCCCTCGTCCGGTGCACTCTCCACCCTCGGTAAGTCCTCTGGTGGCCTCCGCTCTGCTGTGGACCCCCCCTCCTCCGGTGCACTCTCCACCCTCGGTAAGTCCTCTGGTGGCCTCCGCTCCGCTGTGGACGCCCCCTCCACCCTCGGTAAGTCCTCTGGTGGCCTCCGCTCTGCTGTGGACGCCCCCTTCTCCGGTGCACTCTCCACCCTCGGTAAGTCCTCTGGTGGCCTCCACTCTGCTGCGGACCCCCCCTTCTCCGCTGCACTCTCCACCCTCGGTAAGTACTCTGGTCCCACTCCACCTTCAATGCTCCCACACCCCGTGGGTACAGCACACCGACAGCAACGGTAAGCTTCATTGACCCCAAGTCCAAAGCTAGGATCGCTGCATTTTAGATGAATCCACTGCACACTGTATTCCTTCTCTTCCCTTCGCTTGCGGACTTCAATTCACAACACATCAGCTGTATGTGACCAGGAGAAAAAAACCTTTCCAAGCCAAACCGCTACACACAGCCTACATCGTTGTCCTCATGTTAGCTAAAGTAACATCATAGTCAACATAGCTAATAGAACTAATGCGTTAGTAAACCCGCTACAATCATGCAGTAACGTTACAGTCAGTAAGCAGTAACACCGGCGGGCCCTGGTAACAATACATTAGTAATACTAAAAGCTTAACTTGACTTGGAAGAGTTCCAGTGTTGTCTTGGAAAGTCATAGCCAGCTAGCTAACATAGCATCCCTCTGTTATAACCAGCTAGCTAACATAGCATCCCTCTGTTATAACCAGCTAGCTAACATAGCATCCCTCTGTTATAGCCAGCTAGCTAACATAGCATCCCTCTGTTATAACCAGCTAGCTAACATAGCATCCCTCTGTTATAACCAGCTAGCTAACATAGCATCCCTCTGTTATAACCAGCTAGCTAACATGGCATCCCTCTGTTATAGCCAGCTAGCTAACATAGCATCCCTCTGTTATAGCCAGCTAGCTAACATAGCATCCCTCTGTTATAACCAGCTAGCTAACATAGCATCCCTCTGTTATAACCAGCTAGCTAACATAGCATCCCTCTGTTATAGCCAGCTAGCTAACATGGCATCCCTCTGTTTGAGCAGGGTGTTCCAGTAGGCGAAACTAGCTTGCTGAATATTCTTTCTAAGTAAGGGAAACTGAAGAAAAAAAAATGACAATCTCTCTCTCTCTATTTCTCTCTTGCTTCTCCTTCATTTTGGAAGAAATTAATTTCTTGAAAACGATTCAACTGCTGTCTTTCTCTCTCTTTGAGTCAACTACTCACCACATTTCATGCACTGCAGTGCTAGCTAGCTGTAACAGTACTAGATTAATTATCTGATACTTTGATTGGCTGGACTACGTGTCTGTTCCGGAAGTTGTCATAATTACTGTGTAAGTCTATGGAAGGGGGTGAGAACCATGAGCCTCCTAGGTTTTGTATTGAAGTCAATGTACCCAGAGGAGGACGGAAGCTAGCTGTCCTCCGGCTAAAACATGGCGCTAACCTACAGAGTGATGTTGAGTCTAATTGTGTGTTTTAATAAGTTATTTGGTGATGTGATTATATTTAGTATAGTTTTATCTAAAAATGAGAACTTTTTAAATGTTTAAAAATACAAAAAAATATGACATGATATTCACTGAGGACGATGGTCCTCCCCTTCCTCCTCTGAGGAACCTCCACTGTTCAGCAAACACTCTTATACAGAGTTACAATTAGTGCATTCATCTTAAAATAGGTGGGGCAACCACATATCACAGGCATAGTAAGATGGGTAGGGACTCCGTTGTCCTAGCTTCAGGTGGAAGCTGGTTCCACCATTGGGGTGCCAGGACAGAGAAGAGCTTGGACTAGGCTGAGTGGGAGCTGCCCTCCTATAGCGGTGGGAGGTTCAAGAGACCAGAGGTGGCAGGATGGCATGCTCGGGTTGGGGTGTAGGGTTTGAACAGAGCCTGAAGGTAGGGGCAGTTCCTCTTGCTGCTCTGTAGGCAAGAATCATGGTCTTGTAGTGGAACTTCCACTGGAATCCAGTGGAGTGTGCGGCGGAGCAGGGTGACATGGGAGAACTTGGGAAGGTTGAACACCATGCGGGCTGCTGCATTCTGGATAAGTTGCAGGGGTTTGATGGCACAAGTGGGGAGGCCAGACAACAGCGAGTTGCAGTAGTCCAGACGGGAGATGACAAGTTCCTGGATTAGGACCTATGCCACTTCCTGTGTGAGGAAAAGCTTGTACTTTGCGAATGTTGCGAAGCGTGAACCTGCAGGAGCGAGTCACTGCTTTGACGTTTGCAGAGAACGACAGGGTGTTGCCCAGGGTCACACCGAGGTTCTTTGCACTCCGGGAGGGCAACACTACGGAGTTGTCAACCATGATGGAGAGGTCTTGGAGCGGGCAGGTCTTTCCTGGGACGAAGAACAGCTCCATCTTGACGAGGTTGAGCTTGAGGTGGTGGGCCGACATCCAAGCTGAGATATCTGCCAGGCAAGGTTGGGGATTACAAAAACATTGTAAGTGTAAAGTTGAATTTTTATTGATCTTTTATTTAACTAGGCAAGTCTGATAAGAAAATATTGTAATCAGATTACAGATTACTTGTGAAAAACTAGATGATTACTTCTTGGATTACTTTTAAATTCAGATGTCACATGTGCTCCCTCTCCGGGCCTCTTGGTCACCAGGCTGCTCGTTACGGCGCACACCTGTCGCCATCGTTACGCGCACCTGTGCGTCAGACTCACCTGGACTCCATCACTTCCCTGATGACCTTCCCTATATACGTCATACCCTAACCCTAACCCTAACCCTAACCCTAACCCTATATATACGTCACTCCATTTGGTTCCTTCCCCAGGCGTCAGTGTTTCTGTTTCAGTTTCATGTCTGTGTGTTGTTCGTGTGTTTCTTGTTTTGTATTATGTTGCGTTCATTTATTAAAACATTCACTGAACTTGCTTCCTGACTCTCAGCGCACATCGTTACAGCAGAAAGGATGTTTGCGAGAAAAAAAACAAATCTTTTGACACTTCTCTGTTTTCTCAATGACATTTTAAATCAGCATTGAAAAAAAGACGCAGGTTTGTTCCACTTGAGCGAGTCTGACCACAAGTCAGAGACCTACTATGTTGACACACCAAATGTGTTTGATGGATCGTGGGAAAAGAGCAGGAACAGGCTTTTGTAGGCAACAGTCCAGGCTATGTCTTTCAATGGTGCGACTGCTGTTGTAACGGCTGTCAAATAGAGTAGACCAAGGCGCAGCGTGGTTTAGTGCTCATCATGAATTTATTAAATCTGAACACTCAGACAAAGAAACAAGAAACCGACAGCCAAACAGTTCTGTCAGGTACGTAATACAAAACAGAAATTAACCACTCACAAAACCCCAAAGGAAAACTGGCTACCTAAGTATGGCTCCCAATCAGCGACAACAATGTACTTGATTGAGAGCCATACCAGGCCAAAACAAAGAAATACAAAACATAGAAAAAAAAGGACATAGAATGCCCACCCTAGTCACACCCTGGCCTAACCAAAATAGAGAATAAAACCCTCTCTATGGCCAGGGCGCGACTGCTGTCGGCATCCAAAGATTATCCAACTTGAATAAACGCTTGGAGGTAAAGGATGACAGCAGCGGTTGTAGTCTACGGCGATACGGATATCACTCATTATTGATATCTACATCACGTATTGATGTGAATCACACAGCTGCTCTCTCATTTTGCTATTTGCCCCTTACGGATTGTGGTTGTTGTGGATGGATGTTCCCAAATATAAATGTGTATTTGAACCCAATAATGGTTGAATTTCAAGAAGTTTAAGCTGTCTATTAATCATTGTTTTTTTGTAACCAGTGGACAGACAGTGAAAAATGCACTCTTGCAACAGCTGCATAGTGCAGATCCCAGCCTAGGGAATGAAAGTGCAGCTTTCATTGCTCAATCTAATTCATGCTGATATATAGAAAAATAGACATAATGGAAACATTTTCAAACTCGCACACTTGATAGTCTTAAAGAGCCAATCTGTTGTTGCTACATCTATTTTTGGACTGTTTTTTTCTTTATTTTTACTATTATTATTACTATTGTACATTAATAATAGTGATGACAGTCAAAGTAGGCACCCTTTGCCTTGATGACAGCTTTGCACAGAGGCCAGGTCATCTGATGTAGCACTCCATCATGTTCGTTCTTGGTCAAATAGCTCTTACACAGCCTGGAGGTATGTTGGGTCATTGTCCTGTTGAAAAACAAATGATAGTCCCACTAAACCCAAACCAGATGGGATGGCGTATCGCTGCAGAATGCTGTGGTAGCCATGCTGGTTAAGTGTGCCTTGAATTATAAATAAATCACTGACAGTGTCACCAGCAAAGCACCCCCACACCATCAGTCATCTGTTATTAGCTTGTTAACTAGCCATATTGACGTGATCTGTTATTAGCTTGTTAACTAGCCATATTGACTGATCTGTTATTAGCTTGCTAACTAGCCATATTGACGTGATCTGTTATTAGCTAGCCATATTGAACGTGATCTGTTATTAGCTTGTTAACTAGCCATATTGACTGATCTGTTATTAGCTTGCTAACTAGCCATATTGACGTGATCTGTTATTAGCTTGTTAACTAGCCATATTGACTGATCTGTTATTAGCTTGTTAACTAGCCATATTGACGTGATCTGTTGTTAGCTTGTT
>NC_059456.1:108210900-108373400 GCF_905237065.1 Salmo salar | reverse complement strand
GGCTGCGAGGGAGAGGGGCCGATTGGAAAAGACAGGCTGAGAGGGAGATGGGCTGATTGGAGAAGACAGGCTGAGAGGGAGAGGGGCTGATTGGAGAAGAGAGGGGGCAGAAATGGAGAGGGGCTGATTGGAGAAGAGAGGGGGCAGAAATGGAGAGGGGCTGATTGGAGAAGACAAGGGGGCTGAGAAGACAGTGGCTGATTGGTGAAGACAGGGGGCTTAGAGGAAGAGGGGCTGATTGGTGAAGAGAGGGGGCTGAAAGGGAGAGGGGCTGATTGGTGAAGACAGGAGGCTGAGAGGGAGAGAGAGAGAGAGAGGGGAGGGGGAGAGAGAGACAGAGAGGGGAGGGGGAGAGACAGACAGAGAGGGGAGGGGGAGAGACAGACAGAGAAGGAGACAGAGAGAGAGGGGGGGGGAGAACCCAGTAGGAAAGAATAAGATGGCAGCCAGTCAAGGAAGCCATTTAAAGTAGCAGACAATCAGTCTGATGTCATCATAACCACAACAATCTCTGTGGCCAGTCTCCCTGTCTTGCTCTGTAATACACACACACACACACACACACACACACACAGACACAGACACAGACACACACACACACACACACACACACACACACACACACACACACACACACACACACACACACACACACACACACAGACACAGACACACACACACACACACACACAGACACACACACACCCACACACACACACCCACACACACACACACACACACTCCCACCCACTGCCCAGCTAATCACATGCACACACACACACACAGCTAATCACATACAACACTGTCACATTGTTTGTGTCCCACATTACACACTTTTCAATTTCTTCTGTAGTGCACTATTTTTTACTGGAGCCATATGGGGAACATGGTGCCATTTGGGAAGCATCTGATGTCTGGGATTCGTTTGGTCTGGTACACATCAAATAGTTGTGCATCTCTATATGCTGAAAGTCAGTATTGAACTTGTTCTTTAAAAGCTAGCATTACATTTGGTCAAACACAATTATCTCCGTCAGTTCACTAAAACCAGGCAGCAAATGATTTGGGCTGTTGATAGAGCCAGTAAATGGATTGGGCTGTTGATAGAGCCAGTAAATGGATTGGGCTGTTGATAGAGCCAGTAAATGGATTGGGCTGTTGATAGAGCCAGTAAACGGATTGGGCTGTTGATAGAGCCAGTAAACGGATTGGGCTGTTGATAGAGCCAGTAAACGGATTGGGCTGTTGATAGAGCCAGTAAACGGATTGGGCTGTTGATAGAGCCAGTAAACGGATTGGGCTGTTGATAGAGCCAGTAAACGGATTGGGCTGTTGATAGAGCCAGTAAATGGATTGGGCTGTTGATAGAGCCAGTAAATGGATTGGGCTGTTGATAGAGCCAGTAAACGGATTGGGCTGTTGATAGAGCCAGTAAACGGATTGGGCTGTTGATAGAGCCAGTAAACGGATTGGGCTGTTGATAGAGCCAGTAAATGGATTGGGCTGTTGATAGAGCCAGTAAACGGATTGGGCTGTTGATAGAGCCAGTAAACGGATTGGGCTGTTGATAGAGCCAGTAAATGGATTGGGCTGTTGATAGAGCCAGTAAACGGATTGGGCTGTTGATAGAGCCAGTAAACGGATTGGGCTGTTGATAGAGCCAGTAAATGGATTGGGCTGTTGATAGAGCCAGTAAATGGATTGGGCTGTTGATAGAGCCAGTAAACGGATTGGGCTGTTGATAGAGCCAGTAAATGGATTGGGCTGTTGATAGAGCCAGTAAATGGATTGGGCTGTTGATAGAGCCAGTAAATGGATTGGGCTGTTGATAGAGCCAGTAAATGGATTGGGCTGTTGATAGAGCCAGTAAACGGATTGGGCTGTTGATAGAGCCAGTAAATGGATTGGGCTGTTGATAGAGCCAGTAAATGGATTGGACTGTTGATAGAGCCAGTAAATGGATTGGGCTGTTGATAGAGCCAGTAAACGGATTGGGCTGTTGGTGTTAATACAGTCTGCTACCATTCTCCAATAGTTTACCATCTAGGTTGTCTATACCTGGTGGTAATACAGTCTGCTACCATTCTCCAATAGTTTATCATCTAGGTTGTCTATATGGTAATACAGTCTGCTACCATTCTCTATAGTTTACCATCTAGGATGTCTATATGGTAATACAGTCTGGTGGCTCATCATTATTGATGGATAACAACAGTTTTTTCACCTCTCCTTCACTATTTTGATCAAATTTAAAACAGTATCCTTCTCTTTCATTTTATAGCGTGTTCGGCCCTCTTTTTCCTGTCGTCCACAATCATCTCCTATGTCTTGCTGACGTTGAGGGGAGAGGTTGTTGTCCTGTCACCAAACTGCCAGGTCTCTGACCTCCTCCCTATAGGCTGCCTCATCGTTGTCGGTGATCAGACCTAGCACTGTTGTGTCGTCGGCAAACTTAATGATGGTGTTGGAGTCGTGCCTGGCCATGCAGTCGGGGGCTGAGCACGAACCCCTCAGGGCTCCCCGTGTTGAGGCAGATGTGTTGTTGCCTACCCTTACCAACAGGGGGCGGCCCGTCAGGAAGTCCAGGATCCAGTTGCAGAGGGAGGTGTTTAGTCCCAGGGTCCTTAGCTTAGTGATGAGCTTTGAGGGCACTATGGTGTTGAATGCTGAGCTGTAGTCAATGAACAGCATTCTCCAGGTGAGAAAGGGCAGTGTGGAGTGCGATTGAGATTGCGTCCATCTGTGGATCTATTGGGGCGGTATGCGAATTGGAGTGTGTTTAGTGTTTCTGGGGTAATGTGGTGGATGTGAGCCATGACCAGCCTTTCAAAGCACTTCATGGCTACCGATGTGAGTTTTATGGGGCGGAAGTCATTTAGGCAGCTTACCTTCTTGGGCACAGGGACGATGGTGGTCTGCTTGAATCAGGTATTACAGACTGGGTCAGGGAGAGGTTGAAAATGTCAGTGAAGAAATGTAATTTAAAATGTTTTTATTATTATTTATTTTTTATATTTTAGGGGTCGATCAGCTTAATATTGCAGATAGATTGTTGCTTCCATCAATGTAACTGTCTGTATCATTTCCAAGCCCAATATGTTTTTTTGGTAAATATATATATATCTATATACATACACATATATACATGCACATATATACATAGACATATATACATACACATATATACATGCACATATATACATAGACATATATACATACACATATATACATAGACATATATATATATACACATATATACATACACATATATACATAGACATATATACATACACATATATACATGCACATATATACATAGACATATATATACACATATATACATACACATATACACATACACATACCTATATAGACATACATACACATATATACATACACATATATACATACACATATATACATACACACATATATACATAACTAACTAAGAAAAAAAATATAAACACTTTACATAACAGAAAAAAATAAAAATTCACAATCATATAGCATAGACATATATACATACACATATACACATATACATATATATATGCACATGCCTATATAGACATGCATACTTATTTAAGAATATACCTTAATTATTCCCCAAACCCTACCAACTTTCCCCCAATTGGAGTAAACTAATAAACAATAACACTTAGGCTTCTACCTTCAGTTTATACATCTTATACACATTTTACAGACACAATCTATTTTACAATAGTTATATTTTGTTTGTTTTTAGTCCTTCCTCTATTTCTGATGTCCATCCAGTTTGATTTCTATTTGTAACTGTGCTATTTCACAAAAGTTCTGAACCTATATACATTTTACAGACCCTCGTATGTTTTACATTGTTTATCTTGTTATTAGTCCCACCCTTCAGCTCTATTCAACCCCTCCCATCAATCTCTCAACACCACCCATTTTGGATTTCTATTTGCCATACATTTTTTCCACTGTGCAGTGATGCTTCACAAAAGTACTGAACCTTTCTATTCTCATAGCTTCTACAGATTGTGAATAAAAAAATAAACATTTTTGCTAAAATAATTATTATATTATTGATTGATTGACTATGGCTTTTCAAATCACCCAGTATTGCTATCTGCAGCGTTAGTTCTAGGTAAATGTTCAGCCATTTGTCACGCTTGTCGTTGGAAATGGAGGACCAAAACGCAGCAGGTATGTGAATGCTCATCTTGATTTTTAATTATCTTCAAAAATGAACGTACAAAATAACAAAGAACGAACAATCGACAAAAACCAGTCTGGTACGGCACAAGGCTATACACAGAATAATCACCCACACACACACAAACACACCCTAATATATGGGACTCTCAATCAAAGGCAGATAGACAACACCTGCCTTCAACTGAGAGTCCCAACCCCAATTAACCAAACATAGAAACACACACACTAGACTAACCATAGAATTAACTAAACATAAACCAAAACCCGGAAATACTAAATCAAACACCCTTTACACAAACACACCACCCCGAACCACATAAAACAAATACCCTCTGCCACGCCCTGACCAAACTACAAAAACAATTAACCTTATACTGGCCAGGACGTGACACCATTCCTGGACCTGTTACCAAAAACGAGCTACATATGGACAATACCAAAACAAATTATCTAATGACTCTGCCTCCTCACAGCAGAATCTGCAGAGCTGGGAAGATTGTATCCCCCATATATATAACATTCTGTTGGTTGCAAGAATTTTGTATAGTAATTTAAATAGAAAAATGTGAAGTTTTGAATCCGGCGTTGTTTTGCCTATCAGTTCATAAACCATGTGCCATGGAATGGGCACATCGAAAATATCTTCCCAACTATTTTGCAGTTTATATGGCACAGCTGTCAGTTTTTTGGTTCCTTAAATGAAATTGGTATATGTTTTTATGTATCCCCACTTTTCTTTAACCATTTATGTTCTTTAATGCAGGGCCGACATACAAGTTCCTTACTTTTCAGTGAAAACACTTGCCAGTTGGTCCGTGCATGCTCTGAGTACACGTCCTGATAATCTGCCCCGAGGCCTTGTGAATGTTGATTGAAATATGTAGGAATTACAGAGTCAGTCAGGGAGAGGTTGAAAATGTCAGTGAAGACACTTGCCAGTTGGTCAGTGCTTTGAGTACACGTCCTGGTAATCCATCTGGCCCAGCGGCTTTGTGAATATTGACCTGTTTAAAGGTCGTGCTCATATCGGCTATGGAGTGCGTGATCACACAGTTGTCTGGAATAGCTTGTGCTCTCTGGCGTGCTTCAGTGTTGCTTGCCTCGAAGCGAGCATAAAAGGCATTTAGCCCTTTTGGTGGATTCGCATTACTGGGCAGCTCACGGCTGGGTTTCCCCTTTGTAGTCCGTAATAGTTTGCAAGCCTTGCCACATCTGACGAGCATCAGAGCAAGTGTAGTAGTCCTGTATTGACACTTTGCATGTTTGATGGTTCATCTGAGGGCATAGCGGGATTTCTTATAAGCGTCTGGATTTGTGTCCCGCTCCTTGAAAACGGCAGCTCTAGCCTTTAGCTCGATGTGGATGTTGCCTGTAATCCATGGCTTCTGGTTGGGATATGTACGTACAGTCATTGTGTGTGTGGAGTAAAGGTGGTCTAGAGTTTTTTTTTCCTCGGGTTGCACATGTGGCATGCTGGTATAAATTTGGTAAAACGGATTTTAAGTTTCCCTGCATTAAAGTCCCCGGCCACTAGGAGCGCCGCCTCTGGATGAGCGTTTTCCTGTGTGCTTATGGCTTTATACATCTCATTGAGTGTTGTCTTAGTGCCAGCATCGGTTTGTGGTGGTAAATAGACGGCTAGGAATAATATAGATGAGAACTCTCTTGGTAGGTAGTGTGGTCTACAGCTTATCATGAGGTACTCTACCTCAGGCGAGCAATACCTCGAGACTTCCTTAATATTAGACATCACACCACCACCCCTTGTCTTACTGGACGTAGCTGTTCTGTCCTGCCGACGCACGGAAAACCCAGCCAACTGTATTTTATCCGCGTCGTCGTTCAGCCACGACTCGGTGAAACATTAAGATATTACAGTATTTAATGTCCCGTTGGTAGGGATATGCTCAAACGGAGCTCATCCAGTTTATTCTCCAGTGATTGCACGTTGGCCAATGGAACGGATGATAGAGGCGGGTTACCCACTTGCAAACAAATTCTCACAAGGCACCCCGATCTCTGCCCCGAGCTGAAATAAAAAGATCCCAGAAATGTTTCATACACACAAGAATCTAATTTCTCTCAAATGTTGTTGCATTGTGAGCATTTCTCCTTTTCCAAGATAATCCATCCACCTGACAGGTGTGGCATATCAAAAAGCTGATTAAACAGCACGATCATTACATAGGTGCACCTTGTGCTGGGGGCAATAAAATGCCACTCTAAAATGTGCAGTTTTGTGTCACAACACAATACCACAGATGTCTCAAGTTTTGAGGGAGCGTGCAATTGGCATGCTGACTGCAGGAATGTCTACCAGAGCTGTTGCCAGAGAATTTAATGTTTATTTCTTTACCATAAGCCGCCTCCAACATTGTTTTAGAGAATTTGGCAGTGCGTCCAACCGGCCGCACAACCGTAGACCACGTGTAACCACGCCAACCCAGGACCTCCACATCCGGCTCCTTCACCTGTAGGATCGTCTGAGGGGGTGCTGAGGAGTATTTTTGTCTGTAATAAAACCCTTTTGTGGTGAAAAACTAATTCTGATTGGCTGGGCCTGGCTCCCCATGGCTGCGCCCCTGCCCAGTCATGTGAAATCAATAGATTAGGGCCTAATGAATTTATTTCAAATTGACTGATTTCCTTATATGAACTGTAACTCTTAGTAAAATCTTAGAAATTGTTGCATTTATATTTTTTGTTCAGGTTAGTTTCATCTTCTTTTTGTTAAGTTTAGTCACAACATTTCGTTAATTTCAACATAGTTTTAATGTCTTCACTATTATTAATTTACAATAGTAAAAATAAAGTAGTAGGTGAGTCTAAACTGTTGGCTGGTATGTCTAAATCATTTAGAAATCCAAAAATAGATGTAGCAACAACAGATTGGCTCTTTAAGACTATCAAGTGTGCGAGTTTGAAAATGTTTCCATTAGGTCTATTTTCCTATATATCAGCATGAATTAGATTGAGCAATGAAAGCTGCACTTTCATTCCCTAGGCTGGGATCTGCACTATGCAGCTGTTGCAAGAGTGCATTTTTCACTGTCTGTCCACTGGTTTCAAAAACAATGATTAATAGACAGCTTAAACTTCTTGAAATTCAAATTTCTATGTTTAAATATCTATTTTTTCTGTTTCTATGTTGGAATTGTTTGGGGTTGATCTCTAATTGGAGGCAGCTGAATCTCATTGCCTCTGATTAGAGTCCATATTTATGTAGGGGTTTTCTCGTTGTGTTTTGGTGGGTGGTTAATTTCTGTTTTGTATTACATACCTGACAGAACTGTTTGGCTGGTCGTTATTGGTTTCTTTGTTTCAGTGTTAAGATCAAAATAAATACATGATGAGCATTAAACCTCGGTCTACTCCTTCAGACGGACGTTACAAACACTAGTACTTTAATAAAGTTTACATACTGCTTTAATCGTCTCGTATGTACATACTGTTTTCTATTCTACTGTATTTTAGTCAATACCACTCCGACATTGCTCATCCTAATATTTAAATATTCCATTATTTTACTTTTAGATTTGTGTGTATTGTTGTGAATTGTTAGATATTACTGCACTGTTGGAGCTAGAAACACAAGCATTTCACTACACCCGCAATAACATCTGCTAAATATGTGTATGTGACCAATAAAATTTGATTTGAGTTAAGTTTCTTAACAGGTGCATGCTTGTCAACAATTGTCAAGAATAATTTTAGAATTTTCCAGTGCTGCGTCTAGATTCACTTCCTCATACACATCAAATCAACATACACGTTTTACATCTTCAAAAAGAGTCCTGAGAAAACACTTTGTATGATCTATGAATTATAAGTTACAAACCTTTGGCTCTTCTTTGTTATTGTCACCATGTACGGTGACTACTGCCAACGGAAAATGGCATTGCTTTATAGGCAAAACTCTGCATCATTAGCGAAGATTTGATTAATACAAGAATTTGTATTTATAAAGGAAACCCTGGGGACCAGAAACATTAAGGAAGTTATATACATCAAATAATATAACATGACATTACATTTCATAACACTTTTTACAATACATTTAGTGTGTTACCTCAGACCTCTACTACCACATATCTACAATACATTTAGTGTGTTACCTCAGACCACATATCTACAATACATTTAGTGTATTATCTCAGACCACTACTACCACATATCTACAATACATTTAGTGTGTTACCTCAGACCACTACTACCACATATCTACAATACATTTAGTGTGTTACCTCAGACCACATATCTACAATACATTTAGTGTGTTACCACAGACCACATATCTACAATACATTTAGTGTGTTACCTCAGACCACAGATCTACAATACATTTAGTGTTTTACCTCAGACCTCATATCTACAATACATTTAGTGTGTTACCTCAGACCACTACTACCACATATCTACAATACATTTAGTGTTTTACCTCAGACCACTACTACCACATATCTACAATACATTTAGTGTGTTACCTCAGACCACTACTACCACATATCTACAATACATTTAGTGTGTTACCTCAGACCACATATCTACAATACATTTAGTGTTTTACCTCAGACCACTACTACCACATATCTACAATACATTTAGTGTGTTACCTCAGACCACATATCTACAATACATTTACTGTTTTACCTCAGACCTCATATCTACAATACATTTAGTGTGTTACCTCAGACCACTACTACCACATATCTACAATACATTTAGTGTTTTACCTCAGACCACTACTACCACATATCTACAATACATTTAGTGAGTTACCTCAGACCACATATCTACAATACATTTAGTGTTTTACCTCAGACCACTACTACCACATATCTATAATACATTTAGTGTGTTACCTCAGACCACATATCTACAATACATTTAGTGTGTTACCTCAGACCACATATCTACAATACATTTAGTGTTTTACCTCAGACCTCTACCATCACATATCTACAATACATTTAGTGTGTTACCTCAGACCTCATATCTACAATACATTTAGTGTTTTACCTCAGACCACTACTACCACATATCTACAATACATTTAGTGTGTTACCTCATATCTACAATACATTTAGTGTTTTACGTCAGACCACATATCTACAATACATTTAGTGTTTTAGCTCAGACCACATATCTACAATACATTTAGTGTGTTACCTCAGACCACTACTACCACATATCTACAATACATTTAGTGTGTTACCTCATATCTACAATACATTTAGTGTTTTACGTCAGACCACATATCTACAATACATTTAGTGTTTTACGTCAGACCACATATCTACAATACATTTAGTGTGTTACCTCAGACCACATAACTACAATACATTTAGTGTTTTACCTCAGACCAACATGTGTACGTGTGTGTAGAGTGTGTGTCTTATCATTTGTATGTCAATCAAATCAAATGTATTTATATAGCCCTTCTTACATCAGCTGATATCTCAAAGTGCTGTACAGAAACCCAGCCTAAAACCCCAAACAGCAAGCAATGCAGGTGTAGAAGCACGGTGGATAGGAAAAACTCCCTAGAAAGGCCAGAACCTAGGAAGAAACCTAGAGAGGAACCAGGCTATGAGGGGTGGCCAGTCCTCTTCTGGCTGTGCCGAGTGGAGATTATAACAGAACATGGCCAAGATGTTCAAATGTTCATAGATGACCAGCATGGTCAAATAATAATAATCACAGTGGTTGTCGAGGGTGCAACAGGTCAGCACCTCAGTAAATGTCAGTTGGCTTTTCATAGCTGATCATTCAGAGTATCTCTACCGCTCCTGCTGTCTCTAGAGAGTTGAAAACAGCAGGTCTGGGACAGATAGCACGTCCGGTGAACAGGTCAGGGTTCCATAGCCGCAGGCAGAACAGTTGAAACTGGAGCAGCAGCACAACCAGGTGGACTGGGGACAGCAAGGAGTCATCAGGCCAGGTATCCCTGAGGCATGGTCCTAGGCTCAGGTCCTCCAGGAGGGGAGGGAGAGGGAGAGGGAGAGAATTAGAGGGAGCAAACTTAAATTCACACAGGACACAGGATAAGACAGGAGAAATACTCCAGATATAACAGACTGACCCTAGCCCCCCGACACATAAACTACTGCAGCATAAATACTGGAGGCTGAGACAGGAGGGGTCGGGAGACACTGTGGCCCCGTCCGGTGATACCCGCAGACAGGGCCAAACAGGCAGGATATAACCCCACCCACTTTGCCAAAGCACAGCCCCCACATCACTAGAGGGATATCTTCAACCACCAACTTACTACCCTGAGACAAGGCTGAGTATAGCCCACAAAGATTTCCCCCACGGCATGAACCCGAGGGGGATGCCAACCCGGACAGGAAAATCACATCAGTGACTCACTCAAGTGACGCACTCCTCCTAGGGACGGCATGGAAGAGCACCAGTAAGCCAGTGACTCAGCCCCTGTAATAGGGTTAGAGGAAGAGAATCCCAGTGGAGAGAGGGGAACCGGCCAGGCAGAGACAGCAAGGGCGGTTCGTTGCTCCAGAGCCTTTCCGTTCACCTTCACACTCCTGGGCCAGACTACACTCAATCATATGACCTACTGAAGAGATGAGTCTTCAGTAAAGACTTAAAGGTTGAGACCGAGTCTGCGTCTCTCACATGGGTAGGCAGACTATTCCATAAAAATGGAGCTCTATAGGAGAAAGCCCTGCCTCCAGCTGTTTGCTTAGAAATTCTAGGGACAGTAAGGAGGCCTGCGTCTTGTGATCGTAGCGTACGTGTAGGTATGTACGGCAGGACCAAATTGGAAAGATCGGTAGGAGCAAGCCCATGCAATGCTTTGTAGGTTAGCAGTAAAACCTTGAAATCAGCCCTAGCCTTAACAGGAAGACAGTGTAGAGAGGTTAGCACTGGAGTAATATGATACATTTTTTGGTTCTAGTCAAGATTCTAGCAGCCGTGTTTATTACTAACTGAAGTTTATCTAGTGCTTTATCCGGGTAGCCGGAAAGTAGAGCATTGCAGCAGTCTAATCTAGATGTGACAAAAGCATGGATACATTTTTCTGCATCATTTTTGGACAGAAAGTTTCAGATTTTTGCAATGTTAAGTAGATGGAAAAAAGCTGTCCTTGAAACAGTCTTGATATGTTCTTCAAAAGAGAGATCAGGGTCCAGAGTAACGCCGAGGTCCTTCACAGTTTTATTTGAGACGACTGTACAACCATCAAGATGAATTGTCAGATCCAACAGAAGATCTCTTTGTTTCTTGGGACCTAGAACAAGCATCTCTGTTTTGTCTGAGTTTAAAAGTAGAACGTTTACAGCCATCCACTTCTTTATGTCTGAAACACAGGCTTCTAGCGAGGGCTATTTTGGGGCTTCACCATGTTTCATTGAAATGTACAGCTGTGTGTCGTCCGCATTGCAGTGAAAGTTAACATTATGTTTCCGAATGACTACTGGAAAAGGAGGACCGAGCACGCCCCCATTCTAATCAACGTGGTTGTAGTGGAGCAGGTTGAGAGCTTCAAGTTCCTTGGCGTCCACATCACCAACAAACTAACATGATCCAAGCACATCAAGACAGTCGTGAAGAGGGCACGACAAAACCTATTCCCCCCCCCCTCAGGAGACTGAAAAGATTTGGCATGGGTCCTCAGATCCTCAAAAGGGTTTACAGCTGCATCGTCGAGAGTATCCTGACGGGTTGCATCACTGCTTGGTATGGCAACTGCTCAGCCTCTGAACCGCAAGGCTCTACAGAGGAAGGCCCTAAAAATTGTCAAAGACTCCAGCCACCCTAGTTCTCTCTCCTACCGCACGGCAAGCAGCGGTAGTGGTCTAAGACTCCTGAACAACGAATCAAATGGCAAGACTGTTTGCACCACCCCCCCCCCCATGCTGTTGCATCTCTCTATTATTATCTAAAAACAATGTTCCAGTTCTCGCCAATATCCAGAGACTTTGCACAGCCATTAAAGAGTGGGACAACATTCCACAGGCCACACTCAACAACCGGATCAACTCTATATGATACATGCTGTCATATACATTGATCCAGAGCATCCCAAACATGCTCAGCGGGTGACATGTCTGGTGAGTATGCAGGCCATGGAAGAACTGGGACATTTTCAGCTTCCAGGAATTGTGTACAGATCGATCCTTGCGACATGGGTCCGTGCTGAAACTTGGTGATGACGGTAGATTAATTACACAACAATGGACCTCAAAATCTCATCACGGTTGGACATACTGCCAAATGTTCTAAAATGACGTTGGAGGCGGCTTATGGTAGAGAAATAAACATTAAATTCTCTGGCAACCGCTCTGGTGGACATTCCTGCAGTCAGCATGCCAATTACACGCTCCCTCAAAACTTGAGACATCTGTGGTATTGTGTTGTGACACAAAACTGCACATTTTATAGTGGCCTTTTATTGTCTCCAGCACAAGGTGCACCTGTGTAATGATCATGCTGTTTAAACAGCTTCTTGATATGCCACACCTGTCAGGTGGATGGATTATCTTGCCAAAGGAGAAATGCTCACTAACAGGGATGTAAACAAATTGGTCGACAAAATGTCAGAGCAATAAAGCTTTTTGTGCTTATGGAAAGTTTCTTATTTCAGCTCATAAAACCTGGGACCAACACTTTACATGTTGCGTTTATATTTTTGTTCAGTGTAATAACTGGAATAAGCAATTTCATAAATGTGTCAAGTGTAGTGTCTGGTTGCTCCTCATTACACACCACAGACCAGCAAACATCCTTTACATCATCAACATAGGAATCACTACAAAACTTATTGTATGACCTTTTATACACTATATTAGGCCCAGCCTTTGGATCTTTGGCTTTCCTACATATGTCTATCTAAATTCTTGTTAATCTAACTGCAGTGTCCAATTTACAATAGCCATTACAGCTAAAAAATACCATGCTATTGTTTGAGGATAGTGCAAAACAACAAAACACTTTTATCACAGCAACTGGTTTGATACATTCACATCTGAAGGTAAATATTGTACTTACATTCAGTAATCTTGCTTTGATTTGTCATCCTGAGGGTCCCGGAGATAAAATGTAGCGTAGTTTTGTTTGATAAAATCCAATTTTATATTCAAAGGTTGGATCTGGGGTCTACAGTTTGATCCCACTGCTGTCTCCACACCAAACCTGCCCGGCCATCTAGATGTGTGAAAGTCAGTATATATTTACATTTCATTTTAGTCATTTAGCAGACACTCTTACCCAGAGCGACTTACAGTAGTGAATACATACATTTCATTTCATACAGTTTTTTTTTTTTGTACTGGCCCCCCATGGGAATCAAACCCCCAACCCTGGCATTGCACACACCATGCTCTACCAACTGAGCCACAGGGAAGGCCATGGGAGTGTGTAAACTTAAATGCTGTATTACCATATCATTTTTGTATGTTATCTATAGTTATGTACTTGAAAATGTATAAATTGACCAATTCAGCACATTTGGGCTGACATGACACAAAATATTGTGTAGTGATGAAAATTCTTCAATAGATCAGTTTGCAAACTTTGCACACACACTGCTGCCATCTTGTGGACAACATCTAAATGAATTGTATTTCAAAGAAAACACATGTTTTGTGGTTTGTATTATCTTTGACCAGATCTAATGTGTTATATTCTCCTACATTCATTTCACATTTCTACAAACTTCAAAGTGTTTCCTTTCAAATGGTACCAAGAACATGCATATCCTTGCTTCAGGTCCTGAGCTACAGGAAGTTAGATTTGGGTATGTCATTTTAGGAGAAAATTGGGGGGAAAAAAGGGTATGATCCTTAATAATAAAAGGTTTGAATCTTTTTCTTCAGCTTGATGAAGGACAGTCGATATTTAGGTCACCCAGAAAACATACCTCTTTGTTGACATCACATACGTTTAACAAGCATTTCACACATTATCTAGAGGGAAATAAATTAGATTACTTACGCTGTGACTGCCAACACCCCTGGGATAATGTACATTTCGCTGCAGCACTACAACAACTTCAGTAATACAATGGTAGGGATTATCTGAGCTGGACTTGGATTATTGATAAGTCATCGTCTCAACGGAGCCTTGAAGTGCATAGACAGACAGAGTCCAGGAGCCAAGAGGATTCGGATGGACTCCGTCATTCCTGTAGAGCATCTTCTGTTTCCAGAAGGTGTCAAAGTTATCTATAAAAGTTATTCCAACAGAACTACTGTAATATTTTAGCCAGGTGTGTAATGCCAGTAGCCTGTTGAATCTTTCCCACCTGCGGCCCAACGATGGTACCGGACCTGAAATTATTGTCCGCTTTTTGGATGTCACATCCAAAACTATTGGTATCCACTCTGGTCTGTAGCAACACCCCAATAGAAGAGGTTTTATATTGAGGCAGGTGAACTTGCAACCACAACACTTCCAACAACATTTAACATGAGATTTGTAGGAATATGGCTCTCAACATGTACAGCATTCCTGTCTTTTCTGTAGATGTTATATGCTTGTATTGTTACTGCTGTATCATCAAAGGAATGATCTATGGGCTAATAGCAGTAATCTGATGGGCTAATAGCAGTAATCTGTTATTCAATGTGTTTCTATGGGCTAATAGCAGTAATCTGTTATTCAATGTGTTTCTATGGGCTAATAGCAGTAATCTGTTATTCAATGTGTTTCTATGGGCCAATAGCAGTAATCTGTTATTCAATGTGTTTCTATGGGCTAATAGCAGTAATCTGTTATTCAATGTGTTTCTATGGGCTAATAGCAGTAATCTGTTATTCAATGTGTTTCTATGGGCTAACAGCAGTAATCTGTTATTCAATGTGTTTCTATGGGCCAATAGCAGTAATCTGTTATTCAATGTGTTTCTATGGGCCAATAGCAGTAATCTGTTATTCAATGTGTTTCTATGGGCTAATAGCAGTAATCTGTTATTCAATGTGTTTCTATGGGCTAATAGCAGTAATCTGTTATTCAATGTGTTTCTATGGGCTAATAGCAGTAAGGACTATCTGTTATTCAATGTTTCCAAGGGGTGCTAAAAATGTTCATCAAATATATTTTTATATATATTTATTTTATACTTCAAGGGTCTTAAAACATTCTAAATCAACTAGCTAAATGATCCTTGGTATGACCTTTTTAAAACAATTCCATATAGATTAGAGGAACCTCCCTTCCCCCCAATTTAGACTGGTTAGTGCCCTTCCCCTCCCCACAGGGCTTAGACTGGTTAGTGCCCTTCCCCTCCCCCAGCTTAGACTGGTTAGTGCCCTTCCCCTCCCCCAGCTTAGACTGGTTAGTGCCCTTCCCCTCCCCACAGGGCTTAGACTGGTTAGTGCCCTTCCCCTCCCCCAGTTTAGACTGGTTAGTGCCCTTCCCCTCCCCACAGGGCTTAGACTGGTTAGTGCCCTTCCCCTCCCCCAGCTTAGACTGGTTAGTGCCCTTCCCCTCCCCCAGCTTAGACTGGTTAGTGCCCTTCCCCTCCCCACAGGGCTTAGACTGGTTAGTGCCCTCCCCCAGCTTAGACTGGTTAGTGCCCTTCCCCTCCCCCAGTTTAGACTGGTTAGTGCCCTTCCCCTCCCCACAGGGCTTAGACTGGTTAGTGCCCTCCCCCAGCTTAGACTGGTTAGTGCCCTTCCCCTCCCCCAGTTTAGACTGGTTAGTGCCCTTCCCCTCCCCCAGTTTAGACTGGTTAGTGCCCTTCCTCCCCCAGCTTAGACTGGTTAGTGCCCTTCCCCTCCCCCAGGGCTTAGACTGGTTAGTGCCCTTCCCCTCCCCCAGCTTAGACTGGTTAGTGCCCTTCCCCTCCCCCAGGCTTAGACTGGTTAGTGCCCTTCCCCTCCCCACAGGGCTTAGACTGGTTAGTGCCCTTCCCCTCCCCCAGTTTAGACTGGTTAGTGCCCTTCCCCTCCCCCAGTTTAGACTGGTTAGTGCCCTTCCCCTCCCCACAGGGCTTAGACTGGTTAGTGCCCTTCCCCTCCCCACAGGGCTTAGACTGGTTAGTGCCCTTCCCCTCCCCACAGGGCTTAGACTGGTTAGTGCCCTTCCCCTCCCCCAGCTTAGACTGGTTAGTGCCCTTCCCCTCCCCACAGGGCTTAGACTGGTTAGGGCCCTTCCCCTCCCCACAGGGCTTAGACTGGTTAGGGCCCTTCCCCTCCCCCAGTTTAGACTGGTTAGTGCCCTTCCCCTCCCCCAGTTTAGACTGGTTAGGGCCCTTCCCCTCCCCCAGCTTAGACTGGTTAGTGCCCTTCCCCCCCCCAGCTTAGACTGGTTAGTGCCCTTCCCCTCCCCACAGGGCTTAGACTGGTTAGTGCCCTTCCCCTCCCCCAGGCTTAGACTGGTTAGTGCCCTTCCCCTCCCCACAGGGCTTAGACTGGTTAGTGCCCTTCCCCTCCCCCAGCTTAGACTGGTTAGTGCCCTTCCCCTCCCCACAGGGCTTAGACTGGTTAGTGCCCTTCCCCTCCCCCAGCTTAGACTGGTTAGTGCCCTTCCCCTCCCCCAGTTTAGACTGGTTAGGGCCCTTCCCCTCCCCACAGGGCTTAGACTGGTTAGTGCCCTTCCCCTCCCCCAGGCTTAGACTGGTTAGTGCCCTTCCCCTCCCCCAGGTTTAGACTGGTTAGGGCCCTTCCTCTCCCCCAGCTTAGACTGGTTAGTGCCCTTCCCCTCCCCCAGTTTAGACTGGTTAGTGCCCTTCCCCTCCCCCAGTTTAGACTGGTTAGTGCCCTTCCCCTCCCCACAGGGCTTAGACTGGTTAGTGCCCTACCCCTCCCCACAGGGCTTAGACTGGTTAGTGCCCTTCCCCTCCCCCAGCTTAGACTGGTTAGTGCCCTTCCCCTCCCCCAGTTTAGACTGGTTAGTGCCCTTCCCCTCCCCACAGGGCTTAGACTGGTTAGTGCCCTTCCCCTCTCCACAGGGCTTAGACTGGTTAGTGCCCTTCCCCTCCCCACAGGGCTTAGACTGGATAGTGCCCTTCCCTCCCCCAGCTTAGACTGGTTAGTGCCCTTCCCCTCCCCCAGGCTTAGACTGGTTAGTGCCCTTCCCCTCCCCCAGTTTAGACTGGTTAGGGCCCTTCCCCTCCCCCAGCTTAGACTGGTTAGTGCCCTTCCCCTCCCCACAGGGCTTAGACTGGTTAGGGCCCTTCCCCTCCCCCAGTTTAGACTGGTTAGTGCCCTTCCCCTCCCCCAGCTTAGACTGGTTAGTGCCCTTCCCCTCCCCACAGGGCTTAGACTGGTTAGGGCCCTTCCCCTCCCCACAGGGCTTAGACTGGTTAGTGCCCTTCCCCTCCCCAAGGCTTAGACTGGTTAGTGCCCTTCCCCTCCCCACAGGGCTTAGACTGGTTAGGGCCCTTCCCCTCCCCACAGGGCTTAGACTGGTTAGTGCCCTTCCCCTCCCCCAGTTTAGACTGGTTAGTGCCCTTCCCCTCCCCACAGGGCTTAGACTGGTTAGTGCCCTTCCCATCCCCCAGTTTAGACTGGTTAGTGCCCTTCCCTCCCCCAGTTTAGACTGGTTAGTGCCCTTCCCCTCCCCCAGTTTAGACTGGTTAGTGCCCTTCCCCTCCCCCAGCTTAGACTGGTTAGTGCCCTTCCCCTCCCCACAGGGCTTAGACTGGTTAGGGCCCTTCCCCTCCCCACAGGGCTTAGACTGGTTAGTGCCCTTCCCCTCCCCCAGCTTAGACTGGTTAGTGCCCTTCCCCTCCCCACAGGCTTAGACTGGTTAGGGCCCTTCCCCTCCCCACAGGGCTTAGACTGGTTAGGGCCCTTCCCCTCCCCCAGCTTAGACTGGTTAGTGCCCTTCCCCTCCCCACAGGGCTTAGACTGGTTAGTGCCCTTCCCCTCCCCACAGGGCTTAGACTGGTTAGTGCCCTTCCCCTCCCCCAGTTTAGACTGGTTAGTGCCCTTCCCCTCCCCCAGTTTAGACTGGTTAGGGCCCTTCCCCTCCCCCAGCTTAGACTGGTTAGTGCCCTTCCCCTCCCCACAGGGCTTAGACTGGTTAGTGCCCTTCCCCTCCCCCAGTTTAGACTGGTTAGTGCCCTTCCCTCCCCCAGTTTAGACTGGTTAGGGCCCTTCCCCTCCCCACAGGGCTTAGACTGGTTAGGGCCCTTCCCCTCCCCCAGCTTAGACTGGTTAGTGCCCTTCCCCTCCCCAGCTTAGACTGGTTAGTGCCCTTCCCCTCCCCACAGGGCTTAGACTGGTTAGTGCCCTTCCCCTCCCCCAGTTTAGACTGGTTAGTGCCCTTCCCTCCCCCAGTTTAGACTGGTTAGGGCCCTTCCCCTCCCCACAGGGCTTAGACTGGTTAGTGCCCTTCCCCTCCCCCAGCTTAGACTGGTTAGTGCCCTTCCCTCCCCCAGTTTAGACTGGTTAGTGCCCTTCCCCTCCCCACAGGGCTTAGACTGGTTAGTGCCCTTCCCCTCCCCCAGTTTAGACTGGTTAGTGCCCTTCCCCTCCCCACAGGGTTTAGACTGGTTAGTGCCCTTCCCCTCCCCACAGGGCTTAGACTGGTTAGGGCCCTTCCCCTCCCCACAGGGCTTAGACTGGTTAGTGCCCTTCCCTCCCCCAGTTTAGACTGGTTAGTGCCCTTCCCCTCCCCCAGTTTAGACTGGTTAGTGCCCTTCCCCTCCCCACAGGGCTTAGACTGGTTAGTGCCCTTCCCCTCCCCACAGGGCTTAGACTGGTTAGTGCCCTTCCCCTCCCCCAGTTTAGACTGGTTAGTGCCCTTCCCCTCCCCACAGGGCTTAGACTGGTTAGTGCCCTTCCCCTCCCCCAGTTTAGACTGGTTAGTGCCCTTCCCCTCCCCACAGGGCTTAGACTGGTTAGGGCCCTTCCCCTCCCCACAGGGCTTAGACTGGTTAGTGACCTTCCCCTCCCCCAGTTTAGACTGGTTAGTGCCCTTCCCCTCCCCCAGTTTAGACTGGTTAGTGCCCTTCCCCTCCCCCAGTTTAGACTGGTTAGTGCCCTTCCCCTCCCCACAGGGCTTAGACTGGTTAGGGCCCTTCCCCTCCCCCAGCTTAGACTGGTTAGTGCCCTTCCCCTCCCCACAGGGCTTAGACTGGTTAGTGCCCTTCCCCTCCCCACAGGGCTTAGACTGGTTAGTGCCCTTCCCCTCCCCACAGGGCTTAGACTGGTTAGTGCCCTTCCCCTCCCCCAGCTTAGACTGGTTAGTGCCCTTCCCCTCCCCAAGGTTTAGACTGGTTAGTGCCCTTCCCCTCCCCCAGTTTAGACTGGTTAGTGCCCTTCCCCTCCCCACAGGGCTTAGACTGGTTAGGGCCCTTCCCCTCCCCCAGTTTAGACTGGTTAGGGCCCTTCCCCTCCCCACAGGGCTTAGACTGGTTAGTGCCCTTCCCCTCCCCCAGTTTAGACTGGTTAGTGCCCTTCCCCTCCCCCAGTTTAGACTGGTTAGGGCCCTTCCCCTCCCCCAATTTAGACTGGTTAGTGCCCTTCCCCGGTTTAGACTCTTATAGGTTAAAGGTCACAGCTCTTTGAAACACTCTAATGGTCATTGCCAGGTAACAATGTAAACAATGTACCACATGTCATTCCGGACCCTAAATATTAGGCCTTAACCCATTTTTCTCTGTAAAAATGCTCTCATGGTCAACAGAGATGTGAGACAGACAGCAGCAACAAACAACTGTATTTGTTTTGTAACTAAATTACAGAACACATTTGATCCTCACCAGAATGAGTAAAGCCTGAAATCCAGCTATGTCCTCTTCCTTGTCAGGCCTCTGGGCATACAAGGGATCCTGGGATGAACAGCTTGCATAGCTTTCCCCACATATGGCGCAGGGTCATGTTTGGGGAAATGAAAGGGAAATGTTTGGGTAGTGAATTTACTGTCCATTTATCTACTGTTCTGAAGTTATGACGGCATCGATTTGTTTATGTAAGGATCTACAACTTCTACAATGTGTTTTCTGGTATTTTTGAAGTAATCCATTTGAATTATGCTTATATTTGGTTGTGCACTTTTTGTGAAAACGTTCAATGTTTGTTGGAATTTTTCTGTTCTTGAAATGCTCAATTGATTTGAAATGAACAACTGTTTTCACAGCATATCCCCTCTTCTCTGGTCTGTTTTCACAGGTTTCAGAGCATATCCCTCCTTCATTGGTCTGTCTTCACAGCATATCCCTCCTTCTCTGGTCTGTCTTTCCAGCGTACTGGTCAGTAGCGTGCTAACAGCGTGCTAACAGTGATGTTTCCAGCGTACTGGTCAGTAGCGTGCTAACAGCATGCTAACAGTCACAACACAGTGATGTTTCCAGCGTACTGGTCAGTAGCATGCTAACAGCGTGCTAACAGTCACAACACAGTGATGTTTCCAGCGTACTGGTCAGTAGCGTGCTAACAGTGTGCTAACAGTGATGTTTCCAGCGTACTGGTCGGTAGCGTGCTAACAGCGTGCTAACGGTCACAACACAGTGATGTTTCCAGCGTACTGGTCAGTAGCGTGCTAACAGCGTGCTAACAGTCACAACACAGTGAAGTTTCCAGCGTACTGGTCAGTAGCGTGCTAACAGCGTGCTAACAGTCACAACACAGTGAAGTTTCCAGCGTACTGGTCAGTAGCGTGCTAACAGCGTGCTAACAGTCACAACACAGTGAAGTTTCCAGCGTACTGGTCAGTAGCGTGCTAACAGCGTGCTAACAGTCACAACACAGTGAAGTTTCCAGCGTACTGGTCAGTAGCGTGCTAACAGCGTGCTAACAGTCACAACACAGTGATGTTTCCAGCGTACTGGTCAGTAGCGTACTAACAGTGATGTTTCCAGTGTACTGGTCAGTAGCGTGCTAACAGCGTGCTAACAGTGATGTTTCCAGCGTACTGGTCAGTAGCGTGCTAACAGTGATGTTTCCAGCGTACTGGTCAGTAGCGTGCTAACAGCGTGCTAACAGTGATGTTTCCAGCGTACTGGTCAGTAGCGTGCTAACAGCGTGCTAACAGTCACAACACAGATGAAGGGGTTAGATACCAGTATGGTTCTGACACGTTCAGCTATCTTACGGTTTGGAAACAGAGAAGAATGATGTGCACCTAATGACAACTATGATTTTCTCTGGTCAGATCGTGTATTATTACATTTTAGTAATTTAGCAGACGCTCTTATCCAGAGCAACTTACAGTAGTGAAGGCATACACTTCATAATTTCCCCACATAATTTCCCTTCATAATTTCTACCAACTGAGCCACACGGGACCACTTATTCTGAGTCCACCAGTATTTGGGCAAAGCTTTTGATGCTATTTTCCTGTTGCTCTAACAATTGTTTGTAGACATATTTTTGTTGATTTGAAAAGTTCACACAACTATGATAGCGAACAGACTATGAGTTGGTCTACTGCATGTTATCTGGCTATTCTCCATGATATAGACTGTAGACTTGTTCATTTATCAGACTAGATACTGTATGTTATCTGGCTATGATATAGACTGTAGACTAGTTCATTTATCAGACTAGATACTGTATGTTATCTGGCTATGATATAGACTGTAGACTTGTTCATTCAGCTGACTAGATACTGTATGTTATCTGGCTATGATATAGACTGTAGACTAGTTCATTTATCAGACTAGATACTGTATGTTATCTGGCTATGATATAGACTGTAGACTAGTTCATTTATCAGACTAGATACTGTATGTTATCTGGCTATGATATAGACTGTAGACTAGTTCATTTATCAGACTAGATACTGTATGTTATCTGGCTATGATATAGACTGTAGACTAGTTCATTTATCAGACTAGATACTGTATGTTATTCTGGCTATGATATAGACTGTAGACTTGTTCATTTATCAGACTAGATACTGTATGTTATCTGGCTATGATATAGACTGTAGACTTGTTCATTTATCAGACTAGATATTGTATGTTATCTGGCTATGATATAGACTGTAGACTTGAACATTTATCAGACTAGATACTGTATGTTATCTGGCTATGATATAGACTGTAGACTAGTTCATTTATCAGACTAGATACTGTATGTTATCTGGCTATGATATAGACTGTAGACTTGTTCATGTATCAGACTAGATACTGTATGTTATCTGGCTATGATATAGACTGTAGACTAGTTCATTTATCAGACTAGATACTGTATGTTATCTGGCTATGATATAGACTGTAGACTAGTTCATGTATCAGACTAGATACTGTATGTTATCTGGCTATGATATAGACTGTAGACTAGTTCATTTATCAGACTAGATACTGTATGTTATCTGGCTATGATATAGACTGTAGACTAGTTCATTTATCAGACTAGATACTGTATGTTATCTGGCTATGATATAGACTGTAGACTAGTTCATTTATCAGACTAGATACTGTATGTTATCTGGCTATGATATAGACTGTAGACTAGTTCATTTATCAGACTAGATACTGTATGTTATCTGGCTATGATATAGACTGTAGACTAGTTCATGTATCAGACTAGATACTGTATGTTATCTGGCTATGATATAGACTGTAGACTAGTTCATTTATCAGACTAGATACTGTATGTTATCTCTCTATGATATAGACTGTAGACTAGTTCATTTATCAGACTAGATACTGTATGTTATCTGGCTATGATATAGACTGTAGACTTGTTCATTTATCAGACTAGATACTGTATGTTATCTGGCTATGATATAGACTGTAGACTTGTTCATTTATCAGACTAGATACTGTATGTTATCTGGCTATGATATAGACTGTAGACTTGTTCATTTATCAGACTATATACAGTATGTTATCTGGCTATGATATAGACTGTAGACTTGTTCATTTATCAGACTAGATATGCTCATAAGTCCCCTGTCAATATTTTAAATGATATGATTTTATAGTAAGAAGAATACCATTGAACTTAGCTGAATAAAACAGAAAGGATATTTCCCATTCCGGAGAGAGTGTGCATATGAAGTGGCTACGTTGAGCGTAAAAGTGATCATTTGAAACAGGTCCTATACGCTAGATTCAGAGTTATTTGGCAACTTGAGTTGTGAACGATATAAACTGTAGAATGTTCTAGAAGTCAGAACATATATGGGCTGTATGATGTGACTATAGCTATGCTTGTGCTCCGCTGCTCATCTCAAGCCCGCACAGCTGTTCTCTCATCAAGGGATTATATTATACCATCAGACTATTCTAAATTTCATCTAGTCTTTACTAATATGTAAAAAATATATATATATATATATTTAGAATGGCCCGTTATCAAGAACAGTGGAAGGGGGGGAAAAAAATGAAAAAAGTCTGTATGGACTCGAATAGCTGTCACGTCCTGACCAGTGAAGAGGTTATTTGTTATTGTAGTTTGGTCAGGACGTGGCAGGGGGGTGTTTGTTTAGAGTGTTTCGGGGGTTGTTGGGCTATGTTCTTATTTAAGAGGGGTGTTTGTTTAGAGTGTTTCGGGGTTTGTTGGGCTATGTTCTTTGTTAGTCTATTTCTATGTTAGTTCTAGTATGTCTTTTTCTATGTGGTGTTTATTGGGTTGGACCTTCAATTGGAAGCAGCTGCTCCTCGTTGCTTCTAATTGAAGGTCCTATTTAAGAGGGGGTGTTTTTTTTTATATGTGATTTTGTGGGTAGTTGCTTCCTTGTTTAGTGTTTGTTGCATCTGACAGGATTGTTTTTTTTTGTTCACGTATTTAGTTGTTTCTCCTTCTTCAAAATAAAAAGAAGTTGAGTATACATATTCCCGCTGCATTTTGGTCAAATCCATATGACAACCGTGACAATAGCCAACAAAAGTCGAGCACTTTCCCTGCCGGTCTGTTTTTCAATGATGTTGACAGGCTACTTGGGTTTTATAACTGAGCTGTGTTTAATATGAGCAGACGAGAAATACATATATTAAAAAAAACATTTATTTCACTCTAGCATCAACCACTGTTTGAGGAGCATGCTCTGGTTGCCCTGACAGGTGACATTTGGCCCTCAAACTCTGTATGACATGGGCTCTCCAACCTTGTTCCTACTGCTATCCAGCGTTTAATTTTGGAAACCAAGTGAAGAAATCTGTTGGTATGTATTGCAACTAAACATATTTCACTAAACTGTTTGACAGCCCTTCAGTGCGCTGGATAAAGGAGACAGAGGAGGAGATGGAAACACATTGGTGGTGAGATATTCTGTATAGATAAAGTTAATGTGTCACCCAATTAATTAAGAAAATATATACTGCTCAAAAAAATAAAGGGAACACTTAAACAACACATCCTAGATCTGAATGAAAGAAATAATCTTATTAAATACTTTTTTCTTTACATAGTTGAATGTGCTGACAACAAAATCACACAAAAATAATCCATGGAAATCCAATTTATCAACCCATGGAGGTCTGGATTTGGAGTCACACTCAAAATGAAAGTGGAAAACCACACTACAGGCTGATCCAACTTTGATGTAATGTCCTTAAAACAAGTCAAAATGAGGCTCAGTAGTGTGTGTGGCCTCCACGTGCCTGTATGACCTCCCTACAACGCCTGGGCATGCTCCTGATGAGGTGGCGGATGGTCTCCTGAGGGATCTCCTCCCAGACCTGGACTAAAGCATCCGCCAACTCCTGGACAGTCTGTGGTGCAACGTGGCGTTGGTGGATGGAGCGAGACATGATGTCCCAGATGTGCTCAATTGGATTCAGGTCTGGGGAACGGGCAGGCCAGTCCATAGCATCAATGCCTTCCTCTTGCAGGAACTGCTGACACACTCCTGCCACATGATGTCTAGCATTGTCTTGCATTAGGAGGAACCCAGGGCCAACCGCACCAGCATATGGTCTCACAAGGGGTCTGAGGATCTCATCTCGGTACCTAATGGCAGTCAGGCTACCTCTGGCGAGCACATGGAGGGCTGTGCGGCCCCCCAAAGAAATGCCACCCCACACCATGACTGACCCACCGCCAAACCGGTCATGCTGGAGGATGTTGCAGGCAGCAGAACGTTCTCCACGGCGTCTCCAGACTCTGTCACGTCTGTCACGTGCTCAGTGTGAACCTGCTTTCATCTGTGAAGAGCACAGGGCGCCAGTGGCAAATTTGCCAATCTTGGTGTTCTCTGGCAAATGCCAAACGTCCTGCACGGTGTTGGGCTGTAAGCACAACCCCCACCTGTGGACGTCGGGCCCTCATACCACCCTCATGGAGTCTGTTTCTGACCATTTGAGCAGACACATGCACATTTGTGGCCTGCTGGAGGTCATTTTGCAGGGCTCTGGCAGTGCTTCTCCTGCTCCACCTTGCACAAAGGCGGAGGTAGCGGTCCTGCTGCTGGGTTGTTGCCCTCCTACGGCCTCCTCCACGTCTCCTGATGTACTGGCCTGTCTCCTGGTAGTGCCTCCATGCTCTGGACACTACGCTGACAGACACAGCAAACCTTCTTGCCACAGCTCGCATTGATGTGCCATCCTGGATGAGCTGCACTACCCGAGCCACTTGTGTGGGTTGTAGACTCCGTCTCATGCTACCACTAGAGTAAAAGCGCCGCCAGAATTCAAAAGTGACCAAAACATCAGCCAGGAAGCATAGGAACTGAGAAGTGGTCTGTGGTCCCCACCTGCAGAACCACTCCTTTATTGGGGGTGTCTTGCTAATTGCCTATAATTTCCACCTGTTGTCTATTCCATTTGCACAACAGCATGTGAAATTTATTGTCAATCAGTGTTGCTTCCTAAGTGGACAGTTTGATTTCACAGAAGTGTGATTGACTTGGAGGTACATTGTGTTGTTTAAGTGTTCCCTTTATTTTTTTGAGCAGTGTATATATATTTTTTAAACCCTAATAGTAGGCTATTCAAAAAAATAAAAACACTAATTCACAATATTTGTAAGCCAGCCCTGTGAGCCGGCCCTGTGAGCCGGCCCTGTGAGCCGGGCCCTGTAAGCCGGCCCTGTAAGCCGGCCCTGTAAGCCGGCCCTGTACAATCAATGAACCAACCATCAGCATCGCCCAGGTCTATAACTTGTCTCAACGTTCAACATCAGACTCACGGACAGACATTTTGTATTTGTAGCATATAGTAACCAGTCCATCCAGTATGCCCAGTAATACAATCCATTCTCAAAGGTCATTATTCAAACTAGTACAGGCTAGACCAATTATGTACCAAAGACACATCAATTCGTTTTGTTTCATGTGTTTTTCTACCATGCGTAATATTCGGGAGGCTATGTACTGTATTGCTATGTACTGTATTGCTATGTACTGTATTGCTATGTACTGTATTGCTATGTACTGTATTGCTATGTATTGTCTTGATATGTACTGTATTGCTATGTACTGTATTGCTATGTATTGTCTTGATATGTACTGTATTGCTATGTACTGTATTGCTATGTATTGTCTTGATATGTACTGTATTGCTATGTACTGTATTGCTATGTATTGTCTTGATATGTACTGTATTGATATGTACTGTATTGCTATGTACTGTATTGCTATGTACTGTATTGCTATGTACTGTATTGCTATGTATTGTCTTGATATGTACTGTATTGCTATGTACTGTATTGCTATGTATTGTCTTGATATGTACTGTATTGCTATGTACTGTATTGCTATGTACTGTATTGCTATGTATTGTCTTGATATGTACTGTATTGCTATGTACTGTATTGCTATGTATTGTAATGTACTGTATTAATATGTACTGTATTGCTATGTACTGTATTGTTATGTACTGCTATGTATTGATATGTACTGTATTGTTATGTACTGTATTGTTATGTACTGCTATGTATTGATATGTACTGTATTGCTATGTACTGTATTGCTATGTATTGCTATGTACTGTATTGCTGTTTATTGTATTGCTATGTACTGTATTGCTGTTTATTGTATTGCTATGTACTGTATTGCTGTTTATTGTATTGCTATGTACTGTATTGCTATGTATTGTATTGATATGTGATGTATTGATATGTATTGTATTGCTATGTACTGTATTGCATTGCTATGTACTGTATTGTTATGTATTGTATTGCTCTATACTGTGTTGCATTGCTACGTAATGTATTGCTATGTATTGTAATGTACTGTATTGCTGTGTACTATATTGTTATTTGCTGTATTGCTATGTACTGATTGCTATGTACTGTATTGCTATATAGTGTATTTCTATGTACTGTATTGCTATGTATTGTATTGCTATGTTCTGTATTGCTATGTTCTGTATTGCTATGTTCTGTATTGCTACGTATTGCTATGTACTGTATTGCTATGTATTGCTATGTACTGTATTGCTATATAGTGTATTTCTATGTACTGTATTGCTATGTGCTGTATTGCTATGTACTGTATTGCTATGTATTGTTATGTACTGTATTGCTATGTTCTGTATTGCTATGTATTGTTATGTACTCTATTGCTATGTTCTGTATTGCTATGTACTGTATTGCTATGTATTGTATTGCTATGTTCTGTATTGCTATGTTCTGTATTGCTATGTTCTGTATTGCTATATGCTGTATTGCTATGTCCTGTATTGCCAAGTTCTGTATTGCTATGTACTGTATTAATATGTTCTGTATTGCTATGTACTGTATTGCTATGTATTGCTATGTACTGTATTGCTATGTACTGTATTGCTATGTACTGTATTGCTATGTTCTGTATTGCTATGTACTGTATTGCTATGTATTGTATTGCTATGTACTGTATTGCTATATGCTGTATTGCTATGTATTTTATTGCTATGTTCTGTATTGCTATGTACTGTACTGCTATGTATTGTAGTACTATGTATTGTAAGCCTATGTATGAGCTATAATATTGGTATGAGTGTTTTGAATGAATCATCACCTTAAAAAAACACAGTTTTGTTTTGTTAGGCTTTAAAACAACAACCACAATGGTCATGTTTTACTCTCAGTTTCAGCCTGCTGTTGAACTTCACAGTGAGGTGAGTTACAAAAGCAGGATACTGTTGTTACACCCTGATTTTGTTTCACCGGTCGTTGTGCTTGTCTCCGCCCCATCCAGGTGTCGCTCACCATCCCCGGTGAGTTCGTCTCCCGTGTCTTCCTGTCTCTCTGTGCCAGTTCGTCTCGTTTGCTAAGTCAACCAGTGTTTAGCTCCTATTTTTCCCAGTCTCTGTTTTTTCCTCCTGGTTTTGACCCTTGCCCGTCCTGACACCGAGCCCTGAGTACCAGTCCATTAGGACCTGATGGAGGGGCAATAGAGCCCTGAGTACCAGGCCATTAGGACCTGATGGTGGGACAATAGAGCCCTGAGTACCAGGCCATTAGGACCTGATGGTGGGACAATAGAGCCCACTGAGTACCAGGCCATTAGGATCTGATGGAGGGACAATAGAGCCCTGAGTACCAGGCCATTAGGACCTGATGGTGGGACAATAGAGCCCTGAGTACCAGGCCATTAGGACCTGATGGAGGGACAATAGAGCCCTCTGAGTACCAGGCCATTAGGACCTGATGGTGGGACAATAGAGCCCTGAGTACCAGTCCGTTAGGACCAGATGGAGGGACAATAGAACCCTGAATACCAGTCCGTTAGGACCTGCCGATCATTAGCAAGTTGGGTACTACCAAAGCATGTCCAGATTACCGTCAAATTGAATTAAGATTGCGTCGTCTGTGGGTCTGTTGGGGCGGTATGCAAATTGGTGTGGTTCTAGGGTGTCTGGGATGATGGTGTTGATGTGAGCCATGATCAGCCGTTCAAAGCACTTCATTATTACAGATATGAGTGCTGCAGGGCAGTACTCATTGTGACAGGATGCCTTCGTTTTTGGGAACAGGAATGATGGTGGTCAGTTTGAAACGTGGAGATTGCAGACTGGAACAAGGAGAGGTTGAAAATGTCCATTGAAGGCAGTTGGTCTGCACATGCCCTCGGGACACGTCCAGGAATGCAGTCTGGCCCTACGATCTTACGAATGTTTACCCGTTTAAAAACCAGCCTTGAAGAGCGAGAGATCACCCTGTCCTCTGGATTAGCAGAGACCCTCATGCAGGACTATGTGTTGTTTTTGTCATAAAAGGCATTAAGTTCATCTGGTGTAAAGGGATCGATGGGCAGATCATCGTAATGTACTGGATGCAGCCTCCGCCATTTGCGTCGAGTTTCGGAGGTGGTATGATAGGAATCCTCCTTGTTCCGATATTGTCCTTTTGCCTGTTTCAGGGCCCGGCGGAGGTCGTAGCTGGGACTTCTTGCACTTGTTTGTGTCCTCAGCAATAGCCTCGGAGTTGGCTACGATAGCCCTGAGAGCTACTAGTCCTGTCCTTTAGCTTAGCTCCAACCTTGGTGTTAATCCTGGGCTTTTGATTGGGGAAGCAGTGAACCTTCACCGTAGGGACGACGTCTGCGACGCATTTCCTGATGAAGTCGGTGGCGGAGGAGGTTTGCTCGTCAGTGCTATCGATGGAGTCCCGTAACATATTCCAGTGAACGCTGGCGAAGCAGTCCTGAAGCGTAGGCTCTGATTTGATAGATCATTTTTTTCTACGGAGCGCATCACGGGTACTTCCTGTTTGAGCTTTTGTATGTGAACAGGAAGCAAGAGTATAAAGTCATGGTCTGATTTGCCAGAGGGGTGACGAGGGATGGCCTTGTATGGTTCCTTCTGGGTTGAGTAACAGTGGTCTAGGACTTTATTGCCCCATAGTGGCGAAATGGTTTGCTAAACTGTAACATTGTAGCAAGATCTCAGCAGACAAAATGGTTTGCTATCTCCCTGTGTTTATCATCTCTCCTCTCTCCCTGTGTTTATCCTCTCTCCTCTCCCTGTGGTTATCCTCTCTCCTCTCTCCCTGTGTTTATCCTCTCTCCTCTCTCCCTGTGTTTATCCTGTCTCCTCTCTCCCTGTGTTTATCCTCTGTCCTCTCTCCCTGTGTTTATCCTCTCTCCTCTCCCTGTGGTTATCCTCTCTCCTCTCTCCCTGTGTTTATCCTCTCTCCCTGTGTTTATCCTCTCTCCTCTCTCCCTGTGTTTATCCTCTCACCCTGTATTTATCCTCTCTCCCTGTATTTATCCTCTCTCCTCTCTCACTGTGTTTATTCTCTCTCCCTGTGTTAATCCTCTCTCCTCTCTCCCTGTGTTTATCCTCTCTCCTCTCTCCCTGTGTTTATCCTCTCTCCCTGTGTTTATCCTCTCTCCCTGTGTTTATCCTCTCTCCTCTCTCCCTGTATTTATCCTCTCTCCTCTCTCCCTGTGTTTATCCTGTCTCCTCTCTCCCTGTGTTTATCCTCTCTCCTCTCTCCCTGTATTTATCTTCTCTCATCTCTCCTCTCTCCCTGTGTTTATCCTCTCTCCCTGTATTTATCTTCTCTCATCTCTCCCTGTATTTATCTTCTCTCATCTCTCCCTGTGTTTATCCTTTCTCCTCTCCCTGTATTTATCCTCTCTCCTCTCTCCCTGTGTTTATCCTCTCTCCCTGTGTTTATCCTCTCTCCTCTCTCCCTGTGTTTATGCTCTCTCCTCTCTCCCTGTGTTTATCCTCTCTCCTCTCTCCCTGTATTTATCCTCTCTCCTCTCTCCCTGTGTTTATCCTCTCTCCCTGTGTTTATCCTCTCTCCTCTCTCCCTGTGTTTATCCTCTCTCCTCTCTCCCTGTGTTTATCTTCTCTCCTCTCTCCCTGTGTTTATCCTCTCTCCTCTCTCCCTGTATTTATCCTCTCTCCCTGTATTTATCCTCTCTCCTCTCTCCCTGTGTTTATCCTCTCTCCCTGTGTTTATCCTCTCTCCTCTCTCCCTGTATTTATCCTCTCTCCTCTCTCCCTGTGTTTATCCTCTCTCCTCTCTCCCTGTATTTATCCTCTCTCCCTGTGTTTATCCTCTCTCCTCTCTCCCTGTGTTTATCCTCTCTCCTCTCTCCCTGTATTTATCCTCTCTCCTCTCTCCCCCTAATTATCCTCTCTCCCTGTGTTTATCCTCCTCCTCTCCCTGTATTTATCTTCTCTCATCTCTCCTCTCTCCCTGTATTTATCTTCTCTCATCTCTCCTCTCTCCCTGTATTTATCTTCTCTCATCTCTCCCTGTGTTTATCCTCTCTCCCTGTGTTTATCCTCTCTCCCTGTGTTTATCCTCTCTCCCTGTGTTTATCCTCCTCCTCCAGCGACGGTCGGCAGTTCAGAGCCTCCAGCGGGGGTTCCCAGTTCAGAGCCTCCAGTGGGGGTTCCCAGTTCAGAGCCTCCAGTGGGGGTTCCCAGTTCAGAGCCTCCAGCGGGGGTTCCCAGTTTAGAGCCTCCAGCGACGATCCACGGTCCGGTTCCACTGAAGTGGGGGGAGCCTCAAGCGGAGTGGGGTCTGTGTCCCGCACCGGAGTCTGTGTCCCGCACCGGGGTCTGGGTCCCGCACCGGGGTCTGCGTCCCGCACCGGAGTCTGTGTCCCGCACCGGGGTCTGCGTCCCGCACCGGAGCCGAGAGGAGATGCCCACCCGGACCCTCCCTATAGGTTCAGGTTTGCAGCCGGAGTCCGGACCTTTGGGGGGGGGGTACTGTCCCGCCCTGACCTTAGAGAGCCTTTTTTGTCTCTATTTTGTTAGGTCAGGGTGTGACTTGGGTGGGCATATCAATGTTGCTATTTCTTTGTTGGCCTAGTATGGTTCCCAATCAGAGGCAGCTGTTTATCGTTGTCTCTGATTGGGGATCATACTTAGGCAGCCATTTTCTCCCACCTGTGATTGTGGGATCTTGTTTTTTGTACAGCTGCTGTGAAGCCTGCAGAACTTTACATTCGTTTTGTATTTTCTTTGTTTTGTCGGTGTTCATCAAATAAAAAGTAAGATATACGCTTACCACGCTGCACCTTGGTCTCCTTCTTACGACAAACGTAGCACTCCCTGTATTTATCCACTCTCCTCTCTCCCACCCCTTTATGACAACTCTACCACTGTGAAAACACAATGATTTTAACCCATGGCCCTCTGACTGATCACATCCAGGTGGTCCCCATCATTAGGACCTGAGGCTGGAGGGATTTGTGTGTGTTCGCGTGTGTGCCTGCCGTGTGTGTGTGTGTGTGTGTGTGTGTGTGTGTGTGTGTGTGTGTGTGTGTGTTACGGTGATGACTCACAGAGGCCTGCTTCCCACACATTCTCTCTCAGGCAGGTCCAGATGTGTGTGTTGGAGTGAAAGGGGCCCCAGAGTCAAGTACTCACAGGTGTCCATATCCATTAGAATGTGTTTATATCACTGAGACACACACACACACACACACACACACAGAGACACACACACACACAAAATTTGGCACCGTAAAACCAAGATGGTGCTGCACTGTATGAGCTTTACTTTTTTTTTGTTGCACGGAATGTATGCGCTATTATTTCTATTATGATCGACAAGATCTTTTGAACATCAGATGTGTTTCTTCGACCTACCCAAGAGGAAACGCTGATGAAAAAGGAGGCTGGAGGCGTCCTAGTGAAGGCAAAGGGAAAACCACTTCCCTCTAGTCTCTTGATAATAAGATGGATGACCTCTGATCGCAGATTTGCTGTCAACGGGACTCAATATTCTTTTCTTTTTTTTCTGAAACGATGGCTATCGGGGGTATTGTCTTTTCATTAACAACAGATGGTGTGTAGACTCCAGCGTAGTGGAAGTCTCAACCTATTGTTCAACCGTCTTGGAATACCTGATGGTCAAATACTGACCCTTCATCTGTTATCGTGACTGTTGTATATATTCCACCTCAGGACAACAACAAGCTGTCACTCAACGAACTGTACGAGGTTATAAACAAGCAAGAAACCATTTACAGGGAGGCTGCTTTTCTTGTTCCCAGCGATTTTTATTCATGCGTCACTAAGACACGTCATTCCCAACTTCTATCAACACGTCTCATTCGCCACTAGGGGGCGACACATTCCCAGACCACTGTTAATCAACCCACAAGCAGGCATACAAGGCCTTCCCTCGTCCCCCCCTTTGGCAAATCAGATCATAACTCTATACTACTGGTGGAATCCATTTACACAGGCTCCAATGCTTGAGGCAGGGGATACAGTCTTTTACGAATTACAAACGAAGACCCAGCCATGCCCAACGATGCCTCTCTCTACCCGAGAGGCTTTGGTAAAATGCCCAACGCTTTGGTAAAAACCACACTGAGACATTCACGAGGGCTCTCGCTGACGCAGAGGACTGGGTGATCTCGCTCTCCAAGGCCGACCTGAGTAAGGTTTTTAATCTCACTCGCAAGGCCGCGTGGTTGGACGATATTCCAGGGCGCGTTCTCAGAGCATACGCAGACCAGATGGCAGACATCTTCATGGTCATTTTCAGCCTCTCCTTGTACCCCGTCTGTAATCCCCCACATGTCTCAAACTGACCACCATCATTCCTGTTCCCAACAACTCTAAGGCTTCATGCCACAATGACTAAGACCCTGTAGCACTCACGTCTGTAATCATGAAGTGCTTTGAAAGGCTGGTTATGGCAACACATCAACTCCATCATCCCAGACACACTAGACCCACTCCAATTTGCATACCGCCCCAACGACCCAACAGATGATGCACTCTACACTTCCCTTCCCAGCTGGACAAGAGGAACACCTGTGAGAATGCTGTTCATCGATTATAACTCAGCGTTCAACACCATAGTGTTCTCCAAACTCGTCACCAAGCTCAGGACCCTGGGACTAAACTCCTCCCTCTGCTACTGAATTCTGGACTTCCAGACGGGCCGCCCCAAGGTGGTGAGGGTAGGCAACATCACCTCCGCCACGCTGACCCTCAACACAGTCCCCTCCTGTACTCACCGTTTACCCACGACTCTGTGGCCACTCTCAACTCCATCATCAAGTTTAATGACGAAATGACGGTGTTAGGCCTGATCACCAACGGCGATGAGACAGCCTACAGGGAGTAGGTCAGAGACCTGGCAGGACTGGTGCCAGGACAATAACCTCTCCCTCAACCTCAGCAAGACCAAGGAACTGATTATTGACAACAGGAAACATGGGGTGGGTGCACACCCCCTTCGGGGCAGCAGGGGAGAGGGTCAAGAGCTTCAAGATCCTCTGTGTCCACGTCACTGAGGACTTAAGCCAGAGACTGGAGAGTCATTATTCAATGTTCTGGCGCCTTCTGAGAGCCTATGGGAGCCTTAGAAAATGTCACGTTACAGCAGAGATCCTTTGTTTTGGATAGAGATGACAAAGAAGGCCAAGAAATGGTCAGAGAGGGCGCTTCCTGTTTGGAATCTTCTCAGGTTTTGGCCTGCCATATGAGTTCTGTTATACTCACAGACACCATTCAAACAGTTTTAGAAACTTTCGGGTGTTTTCTATCCAAATCAAATAATTATATGAATATTCTAGTTTCTGGGCAGGAGTAATAACCAGATTAAATCGGGTACGTTTTTTATCCGGCCGTGAAAATACTGCCCCCTATCCTAAACAGGTTAACATGTTCCTCTCACACCAGAACAGTCATGAAGACGGCAATGTCGCTACTCCCTTAGGAGGCTGAAAAGATTTGGCCTCAGATCCTAAGGAACTTTTACAGCTGCACCATCGAGAGCATCCTCACTGGTGATATGGCAACCGTACCGCCCTCGACAGGAAGACGCCAACAGAGGATGGTGCAGACGGCCCAGCGCATCACTGGGGTTGAGCTCCTAGTCATTCAGGACGTAACTGCCAGGTGGTGTCTGGGAAAATGTCCAAGACATGGACTGTTCACCAAGCTTCTGTCCGGCAGGTCTCTCAACGCTCAGACCAACAGACTCCTAAACACCTTCTATTCCCAGGCCATTAGACTAAATAACTAACAACTACTACTCTCCCTCTCCCACAGACTATCCACACTGACTCTACACCCATCCACAGGTCTCTACCCACTCAGACACACACACCTTCACTGTCACTGTTAGTCACACTCATTTACATCCACACACACACCTACTCCGAATGATTATGGATTATTGACTAGATGTATTACTCCATAATGCTGCTGTTGATTGATTATTGATTAGCTTTACCATTAGTATCTATCTATTGATCCTGCTACTGGTCACTGTTACTGCTGTTGACTGATTATTGATTAGCTTTACAATTAGTTTATTACCATAAGTAGTCACTTTTCAGCCCTGTTTATAACAGCATCAGCTGTTCCGGACGACTGTGAGACCACGCTCTCCGCAACCGATGTGAGACTGTTAAACAGGTCAACATTCACAAGTCCGCAGGGCCAGACGGATTACCAGGACGTGTACTTCGAGCATGTGCTGACCAGGTGGCAAGTGTCTTCACTGACATTTTCAACTTGTCCCTGTCTGAGTCTGTAATACCAACATGTTTCAAGCAGACCACCATAGTCCCTGTGCCCAAGAACACTAAGGTAACCTGCCTAAATGACTAATGACCTGTAGCACTCACGTCTGTAGCCATGAAGTGCTATGAAAGGCTGGTCATGGCTCACATCAACACCATTATCCCAGAAACCGTAGACCCACTCCAATTTGCATACCGCCCCAACAGATCCACAGATGATGCAATCTCTATTGTGCTCCACACTGCCCTTTCCCACCTGGACAAAAGGAACACCTATGTCAGAATGCTGTTCATTGACTACAGCTCAGCGTTCAACACCATAGTGCCCTCAAAGCTCATCACTAAGCTAAGAACCCTGGGACTTAAACACCTCCCTCTGCAACTGGATCCTGGACTTCCTGACGGGCCGCCCCCAGGTGGTGAGGGTAGGTAACAACACATCTGCCACGCTGATCCTCAACATGGGGGCCACTCAGGGGTTCGTGCTCAGTCCCCTCCTGTACTCCCTGTTCACTAATGACTGCATGGCCAGGCACCAACACCATCATTAAGTTTGCCGATGACACAACAGTGGTAGGCCTGATCACCGACAACGATGAGACGGCCTATAGGGAGGAGGTCAGAGACCTGGCAGTTTGGTGCGAGGACAACAACCTCTCCCTCAACGTGATCAAGACAAAGGAGATGATTGTGGACTACAGAAAAAGGAGGACAGAGCACGCCCCCATTCTCATCGACGGGGCTGTAGTGGAGCAGGTTGAGAGCATCAAGTTTCTTGGTATCCACATCACCAACAAACTAACATGGTCCAACCACACCAAGACAGTCGTGAAGAGGGAACGACAAAACCTATTTCCCCTCAGAAGACTGAAAAGATTTGGCATGGGTCCCCAGATCCTCAAAAGGTTCTACAGCTGCACCATCGAGAGCATCCTGACTGGTTGCATCATAGCTACTGACCCTGTATATAGCTACTGACCCTGTATATAGCTACTGACCCTGGAACTGACCCTGTATATAGCTACTGACCCTGTATATAGCTACTGTCCCTGTATATAGCTACTGACCCTGATTATAGCTACTGACCCTGGAACTGACCCTGTATATAGCTACTGACCCTGTATATAACTACTGACCCTGTATATAGCTACTGACCCTGTACATAGCTACTGACCCTATATATAGCTACTGACCCTGATTATAGCTACTGACCCTGGAACTGACCCTGTATATAGCTACTGTCCCTGTATATAGCTACTGACCCTGGAACTGACCCTGTATATAGCTACTGACCCTGTATATAGCCACTGAGCCTGTAACTGACACTGTATATAGCTACTGACCCTGTATATAGCTACTGACCCTGTATATAGCTACTGACCCTGATTATAGCTACTGACCCTGGAACTGACCCTGTATATAGCTACTGTCCCTGTATATAGCTACTGACCCTGTAAGACTGACCCTGTATATAGCTACTGACCCTGTATATAGCCACTGAGCCTGTATTAGACTGACAATGTATATAGCTACTGACCTGGAACGCCCTGTATTTAGCTACTGACCCTGTATATAGCTACTGACCCTGTATATAGCTACTGACCCTGTATATAGCTACTGACCCTGTATATAGCTACTGACCCTGGATATAGCTACTGACCCTGTATATAGCTACTGACCCTGGAAGTATAGCTACTGACCCTGTATATAGCTACTGACCCTGGATATAGCTACTGACCCTGTATATAGCTACTGACCCTGTATATAGCTACTGACCCTGGAACTGACCCTGTATATAGCTACTGACCCTGTTTATAGCTACTGACCCTGTATATAGCTACTGACCCAGGAACTGTCCCTGTATATAGCTACTGACCCTGTATATAGCTGCTGACAATGTATATAGCTACTGACCCTGTATATAGCTACTGACCCTGTATATAGCTACTGACCCTGTATATAGCTACTGATCCTGTATATAGCTACTGACCCTGGAACTGACCCTGTATATAGCTACTGTCCCTGTATATAGCTACTGACCCTGTATATAGCTACTGACCCTGTATATAGCTACTGACCCTGTATATAGCTACTGACCCTGTATACAGCTACTGACCCTGTATATAGCTACTGACCCTGTATATAGCTACTGACCCTGTATATAGCTACTGACCCAGGAACTGTCCCTGTATATAGCTACTGACCCTGTATATAGCTACTGACCCAGGAACTGTCCCTGTATATAACTACTGACCCTGTATATAGCTGCTGACCCTGTATATAGCTACTGACCCTGTATATAGCTACTGACCCTGTATATAGCTACTGACCCTGTATATAGCTACTGACCCTGGAACTGACCCTGTATATAGCTACTGTCCCTGTATATAGCTACTGACCCTGTATATAGCTACTGACCCTGTATATAGCTACTGACCCTGTATATAGCTACTGACCCTGTATACACCTACTGACCCTGTATATAGCTACTGACCCTGTATATAGCTACTGACCCTGTATATAGCTACTGACCCTGTATATAGCTACTAACCCTGGAACTCACCCTGTATATAGCTACTGACCCTGTATATAGCCACTGACCCTGTATATAGCTACTGACCCTGTATATAGCTACTGACCCTGTATATAGCTACTGACCCTGTATATAGCTACTGACCCTGTATATAGCTACTGAGCCTGTAACTGACCCTGTATACACAGCTGAAGTCGGGCGTTTACATACACCTTAACCAAATACATTAAAAAACAGTTTTTCACAATTCCTGACATGTAATTTCTGACATTCCTCCTGACAGCGCTGGTGTAACTGAGTCAGGTTTGTAGGCCTCCTTGCTCGCACATGCTTTTTCAGTTCTGCCCAGAAATGGTCAGTATGGGATTGAGGTCAGGGCTTTGTGATGGTCACTCCAGTACCTTGACTTTGTTGTCCTTGTGCCATTTTGCCACAACTTTGGAAGTATGCTTGGGGTCATTGTCCATTTGGAAGACCCATTTGAGACCAAGCTTTAACTTCCTGACTGATGTCTTGAGATGTTGCTTCAATATATCCACATAATTGTCCTGCCTCACGATGCCATCTATTTTGTGAAGTGCACCAGTCCCTCCTGCAGCAAAGCACCCCCACAACATGATGCTGCCACCCCCGTGCTTCGCGGTTGGGATGGTGTTCTTCGGCTTGCAAGCCTCCCCCTTTTTCCTCCAACCATAACGATGGTCATTATGGCCAAACAGTTCTATTTTTCTTTCATCAGACCAGAGGACATTTCTCCAAAAAGTACAATCTTTGTCCCCATGTGCAGCCGCAAACCGTAGTCTGGATTTTTTATGGTGGGTTTTGGAGCAGTGGCTTCTTCCTTGTTGAGCGGCCTTTCAGGTTATGTCGATATAGGACTCGTTTTATCAATCAATCAAATGTATTTATATAGCCCTTCTTACATCAGCTGATATCTCAAAGTGCTGTACAGAAACCCAGCCTAAAACCCCAAACAGCAAGCAATGCAGGTGTAGAAGCACGGTGGCTAGGAAAAACTCCCTAGGAAAAACTCCATAGAAAGGCCAGAACCTAGGAAGAAACCTAGAGAGGAACCAGACTATGAGGGGTGGCCAGTCCTCTTCTGGCTGTGCCGGGTGGAGATTATAACAGAACACGGCCAAGATGTTCAAATGTTCATAGATGACCAGCAGGGTCAAATAATAATAATCACAGTGGTTGTAGAGGGTTCAACAGGTCAGCACCTCAGGAGTAAATGTCGATTGGATTTTCATAGCCGATCATTCAGAGTATCTCTACCGCTCCTGCTGTCTCTAGAGAGTTGAAAACAGCAGGTCCTGGACAGGTAGCACATCTGGTGAAGGCAGGTTAGAGAGTAGAAAGCACGACCAGGTGGACTGGGGACAGCAAGGAGTCATCAGGCCAGGTAGTGCTGAGGGCTAGGGTCCTAGGGCCCGGGTCCTCTGAGAGAGAGAAAGAAAGAAAGAGAGAAAGAGAGAAAGAAAGAAAGAAAGAGAGAGAGAAAGAGAGAGCATACTTAAATTCCCACAGGACACCGGATAAGACAGGAGAAATACTCCAGTTATAACAGACTGACCATCGCTCCTTGACACAAACTATTGCAGCATAAATACTGGAGGCTGAGACAGGAGGGGTCAGGAGACACTGTGGTCCCGTCCGACGATACCCCCGGACAGGGCCAAACAGGCAGGATATAACCCCACCCACTTTGCCAAAGCACAGCCCCCACACCACTAGAGGGATGTCTCCAACCACCAACTTACCGTCCTTGAACAAGGCCGAGTATAGCCCACAAAGATCTCCCCCATGGCACAACCCAAGGGGGGGCGCCAGCCCAGACAGGAAGATCACGTCAGTGACTCAACCCACTCAAGTGACGCACCCCTCCTAGGGACGGCATGGAAGAACACCTGTACGCCAGTGATTCAGCCCCTGTAATAGGGTTAGAGGCAGAGAATCCCAGTGGAGAGAGGGGAACCGGCCAGGCAGAGACAGCAAGGGCGGTTCGTTGCTCCAGAGCCTTTCCGTTCACCTTCACACTCCTGGGCCAGACTACAATCAACCATAGGACCTACTGAAGAGATGAGTCTTCAGTAAAGACTTAAAGGTCGAGACTGAGTCTGCGTCTCTCACATGGGTAGGCAGACCATTCCATAAAAATGGAGCTCTATAGAAGAAAGCCCTGCCTCCAGCTGTTTGCTTTGAAATTCTAGGGACAATTAGGAGGCCTGTGTCTTGTGACCGTAGCGTACGTGTAGGTATGTACGGCAGGACCAAATCAGAGAGAAAGGTAGGAGCAAGCCCATGCAATGCTTTGTAGGTTAGCAGTAAAACCTTGAAATCAGCCCTTGCCTTAACAGGAAGCCAGTGTAGAGAGGCTAGCACTGAGGCAATGGCTAGCTCAGTTTTACTGTGGATATATATATTTTTGTACCTGTTTCCTCCAGCATCTTCACAGGGTCCTTTGCTGTTGTTCTGGGATTGATTTGCACTTTTCGCACCAAAGTACATTCATCTCTAGGAGACAGAACGCGTCTCCTTCCTGAGCGGTATGACGGCTGCGTGGTCCCATGGTGTTTATACTTGCGTACTATTGTTTGTACAGATGAACGTGGTACCTTCAGGCGTTTGGAAATTGCTCCAGAGGATGAACCAGACTTGTGCAGGTCTACAATTTTTTGTCTGTGGTCTTGGCTGATTTCTTTTGATTTTCCCATGATGTCAATCAAAGAGGCACTGAGTTTGAAGGTAGGCCTTGAAATACATCCACAGGTACACCTCCAATTGATTCAAATGAAGTCAATTAGCCTATCAGAAGCTTCTAAAGCCATGACATAATTTTCTGGAATTTTCCAAGCTGTTTATAGGCACAGTCAACTTAGTGTATGTATACTTCTGACACAATGAATTATAAGTGAAATAATCTGTCTGTAAACAATTAATGGACAAATGACTTGTGTCATGCACAAAGTAGATGTCCTAACCGACTTGCCAAACTATAGTTTGATAACAAGAAATTTGTGGAGCAGTTGAAAAACAAGTTTTAATGACTCAAATCTAAGTGTATGTAAACTTCCAACTTCAACTGAATGTTTTGTTACTCTACTGTAAACCTGAACAACGCTGAGTCTCGTAAAGCAAGAATTCTCTCTGGGCTGGCCGGAGGAATGTCATTAATGTGGAGAATCTACAGATGTGGGAGAGAGAGAGGGGGGCAGAGAGATGGAAAGAGAGAGAGAGGGGGCATAGAGAGAGCAATAGATGGAAAGAGAGAGAGAGGGGGGGCAGAGAGATGGAAAGAGAGAGAGAGAGAGAGGGGCAGAGAGAGATGGAAAGAGAGAGAGAGGGGGCATAGAGAGAGCAATAGATGGAAAGAAAGAGAGGGGGGGGGCAGAGAGATGGAAATAGAGAGAGAGAGAGGGCATAGAGAGAGCAATAGATGGAAAGCGAGAGAGAGAGGGGGGGCAGAGAGATGGAAAAGAGAGAGAGAGGGGGCATAGAGAGAGCAATAGATGGAAAGAAAGAGAGGGGGGCAGAGAGATGGAAAGAGAGAGAGAGGGCATAGAGAGAGCAATAGATGGAAAGAAGAGAGAGGGGGGGGCGAGAGATGGAAAGAGAGAGAGAGAGGGGCAGAGAGAGATGGAAAGAGAGAGAGAGGGCATAGAGAGAGCAATAGATGGAAAGAGAGAGAGAGAGGGGGGCAGAGAGATGGAAAGAGAGAGAGAGAGAGGGGCAGAGAGAGATGGAAAGAGAGAGAGAGAGAGGGGGGGCATAGAGAGAGCAATAGATGGAAAGAGAGAGATGGGGGGGGGCAGAGAGAGAGAGAAAGTGCAGACAGATTTGACCCCAATAACTACAATGGGATATGCATCAACAACAACCTTGGGAAAATCCTCTGCAGTATCATTAACAGCAGACTCGTACATTTCCTCAGTGAAAACATAGTACTGAGCAAATGTCAAATTGGCTTTTGGACCAAACTACCGTACGACAGACCACCTATTCACCCCATTACTGACAAACATTTCAACGAAGCTTGAGACTCAATTTGGCATGAGGGTCTGCTATATAAATTGGCATGAGGGTCTGCTATATAAATTGGCATGATGGTCTGCTATATAAATTGGCATGAGGGTCTGCTATATAAATTGGCATGAGGGTCTGCTATATAAATTGGCATGAGGGTCTGCTATATAAATTGGCATGAAGGTCTGCTATATAAATTGGCATGAGGGTCTGCTATATAAATTGGCATGAGGGTCTGCTATATAAATTGGCATGAGGGTCTGCTATATAATTTGGCATGAGGGTCTGCTATATAAATTGGCATGAGGGTCTGCTATATAAATTGGCATGAGGGTCTGCTATATAAATTGGCATGAGGGTCTGCTATATAATTTGGCATGAGGGTCTGCTATATAATTTGGCATGAGGGTCTGCTATATAAATTGGCATGAGGGTCTGCTATATAATTTGGCATGAGGGTCTGCTATATAAATTGGCATGAGGGTCTGCTATATAAATTGGCATGAGGATCTGCTATAAAAATTGGCATGAGGGTCTGCTATATAAATTGGCATGAGGGTCTGCTATATAAATTGGCATGAGGGTCTGCTATATAAATTGGCATGAGGGTCTGCTATATAAATTGGCATGAAGGTCTGCTATATAAATTGGCATGAGGGTCTGCTATATAAATTGGCATGAGGGTCTGCTATATAAATTGGCATGAGGGTCTGCTATATAAATTGGCATGAGGGTCTGCTATATAAATTGGCATGAAGGTCTGCTATATAAATTGGCATGAGGGTCTGCTATATAAATTGGCATGAGGGTCTGCTATATAAATTGATGGAAAGCGGTGTCGGTGGTGGGAAAAACATACACAAACAGCAACTGTGAGGTTAAAAACCACACATTTCATTCCACAGGGCCGTGGGGTGAAACAGGGATGCAGCTTAAGCCCCACCCGCTTCAACATATATATCAACGAATTGGCGAGGGCCTGTCATGTCAAATAGTGTCCTCATGTACCTACGGGCCAGCCACACAGGAGGGTGATTTTTACTAAGGAGGAGGAAGAGGTAGTGCTGACCGAGATGCATGCTGGACATTTTGGAGGTGAAGGACATGATTTCCCAAAAATCAACCTACGCTTCTTCTGATGGGAAATTGTCAAGGAGGTGGACAGCTGGGCAAGTGAAATAACCTTCTGTTTATCAATCACATTCTAGTATATCTGAAATGATTGTGATTTCAATGAATGTCATATCAGAGAGCACACAATGTTTCAATGTGTCACTTTGTGCTTAAAGGTCATTACTCTGTCTAGCCTGACAGAGGTTTGAGAGGGTGAAGACTGTGGCACCAGAGTTGAAGTCCATCAAAGTAGTTTCACCAGGGCATAAGATCTGTTAGTGTCCTAATTCACATTCTGCCCTGATAAGTTGTTTTGTAATGGCTGTTTTATTTGACCACAGCAGAGTTCAATATTATAGTGTGTGTGTGTGTGTGTGTGTGTGTGTGTGTGTGTCAGTATGCTTACAAATATGAACATCTGCATACTGTATGACACAGATACGGGTAAGAATAAAGTAATCTTGAATATACAATTATCTCATATACTGTAGTCTTCAATTATCTCATATACTGTAGTCTTCAATTATCTCATATACTGTAGTCTTCAATTATCTCATATACTGTAGTCTTCAATTATCTCATATACTGTAGTCTTCAATTATCTCATATACTGTAGTCTTCAATTATCTCATATACTGTAGTCTTTCAAATGTGCGATTGACTTTTAGTGTTGTTGTTTGTCTATTGCTATTTTAGTATAAGGTACTTTCAGATCATGTCACGCCCCTGGCCATAGAGAGGGTTTTATTCTCTATTTTGGTTAGGCCAGGGTGTGACTAGGGTGGGCATTCTATGTCCTTTTTCTATGTTTTTGTATTTCTTTGTTTTGGCCTGGTATGGCTCTCAATCAGGGACAGCTGTACATCGTTGTCGCTGATTGGGAGCCATACTTAGGTAGCCTGTTTTCCTTTGGGTTTTGTGAGTGGTTAATTTCTGTTTTGTATTACGTACCTGACAGAACTGTTTGGCTGTTGGTTTCAGTGTGCGGATCAAATAAATTTCATGACGAGCACAAACCACGCTGCGCCTTGGGCTACTCCCTGCAACGGCCGTTACAGATCACTGAAACCCCACCTGCTGTGGTGGAAGTTGCCCAACCAGATCAGAACCTCTTCCAGGACCACCTTCAGACTGAGAAGGACGTGGAGCTTTTTGACCAGGTAAACATGATGTGAGACTGAACATGGACAAGGAGCAGGAGAAACGGAAGGAGAGCTACCTGAGGAGAATCAAGAAGGGGACCATGTGCTACGACATCTGGGTGAATTACTTGGTTTCGGAAGAAGGTCGAAAGGAAGGCGAGACCTGGGAAACCTCGCTGCTCTTTCACTCCTAGCTGGGGTCACCATCTGTTAAGGTGAATATAAAAACATCTCAGATATTAACTATTTGCATTTGTACACAAAATAACCTGAATCTAGTTTTAGTTTCCCCTAACACTGATATTTTTCTCTCTTTGTCTTCCTAGGGTTACCTCGGTGGAAGCCAACAATCTTCTCCAGGTGGAGCAGTTGGACGGTCGACCACTGAAAGCCCTGACGCCCTACACTTCAGTGAAGCCCAATAGACAAAGTATATTAAGCTTTGGTTGACATTTGAGAAAACAAGAAATGGTTGTTATTTACCTCTTTACCTCTCCAAATGACTTTAGGACCATGGACTGTCCGAGCCCCCCAGGAGGCATCCCATCCACCAGAACCAGTGAGTTCGGATCAGTCTGATTCTCTGTGCTCTGAGTCGGATGGGGACCAGCTTGAGGTGAGGCTATACCTTCCAAAAGTATTGAAAAGTACATATCTCCCATTTTATAACACTGCACCAATCCATCAAATTTTCTCCCAGTATGTATCAAGCAGATTAACACATTTTCTTTGCCATGGATTTCATGTTGTAATGTTGCAACAAGGTACCCAAAAGTACTATGTAGTAATGTTGTCATTTTATTAGCTTAACAAAACTTGTTTAAACAGCTAAATTTGTCGCGGGAAATCAACATCGTTTGCATAGCGACGATGATGATAAAAATACCGTCATTTAGTCCGTAATGATCTCCAAAATTCTAATCATTAGGTCATCACACCGTTGATATAGCAACAGATGATAATAGTTTATCGAACCCCATTGTGACACTTTTTGGCCGGGTGACATTATTTGGCCTGACAGGCACTAGAACAGTCTGCAGCACCCGGCCTCACCCTACTATAATCTGAAGTCAAATGTCTACTGGTTGCTGATGATCTGGTGCTTCTGTCCCCAACCAAGGAGGGCCTACAGCAGCACCTAGATCTTCTGCACATATTCTGTCAGACCTGGGCCCTGACAGACCTGGGCCCTGACAGTAAATCTCAGTACGAGAAAAATAATGGTGTTCCAAAAAAGGTCCAGTTGCCAGGACCACAAATACAAATTCCTTCTAGACACCGTTGCCCTAAAGCACACAAACTATACATACCTCGGCCTAAACATCAGCGCCACAGTTAACTTCCACAAAGATGTAAACGATCTGGGAATCCATAAAAAGGAACATAATTCAACATCCTAATTAGGATCTAGCTAAAAATAATTGAGTCAGTAATAGAACCCTTTGCCTTTGCCCTTTATGGTTGTGAGGTCTGGGGTCCGCTCACCAACCAAGAACTCACAAAATGGGACAAACACCAAATTGAGACTCTGAATGCAGAATTATACAAAAATATCCTCTGTGTACAACGTAAAACACAGAATAATGCATGCAGACCAGAATTAGGCTGAAACCCAGTAATTATCAAAATCCAGAAAAGAGCCATTCAATTCTACAACCACCCAAAAGGAAGCGATTCCCAAACCTTCCATAACAAAGCCATCACCTACAGAGAGATGAACCTGGAGAAGAGTCCCCTAAGCAAGCTGGTCCTGGGGCTCTGCTCACAAACACAAACACACCCCACAGAGCCCCAGGTCAGCAACACAATTAGACCCAACCAAATCATGAGAAAACAAAAGATAATTACTTGACACATTGGAAAGAATTAACAAAAAAACAGAGCAAACTAGAATGCTATTTGGCCCTAAACAGAGAGAACACAGTGGCAGAATACCTGACCACTGTGACTGACCCAAACTTAAGGAAAGCTTTGACTATGTACAGACTCAGTGAGCATAGCCTTGCTATTGAGAAATGCCGCCGTAGGCAGACCTGGCTCTCAAGAGAAGACAGGCTATGTGCAACACTGCCCACAAAATGAGGTGGAAACTGAGCTGCACTTCCTAACCTCCTGCCAAATATATGACCATTAGAGAAATGTTACAGAAAGATGGGTGTATGATGCACATCCCCTACTCCACAGGAGAGGTATTTGAACATAACATTTAAAAAAAATATATATATGTACAGTGGGGGAAAAAAGTATTTGATCCCCTGCTGATTTTGTACATTTGCCCACTTACAAAGAAATTATCAGTCTATAATTTTAATGGTAGGTTTATTTGAACAGTGAGAGACAGAATAACAACAAAAAAAATCCATGTCAAAAATGTTATATAATGATTTGCATTTTAATGAGGGAAATAAGTATTTGACCCCCTCTGCAAAACATGACTTAGTACTTGGTGGCAAAACCCTTGTTGGCAATCTCAGAGGTCAGAGGTTTCTTGTAGTTGGCCACCAGGTTTGCACACATCTCAGGAGGGATTTTGTCCCACTCCTCTTTGCAGATCTTCTCCAAGTCATTAAGGTCTCGAGGCTGACGTTTGGCAACTCGAACCTTCAGCTCCCTCCACAGATCACAAACTAGTATATTCCCCCTGTTGATTATGATGCATTAAGGTTGAACCCACCTAGTCTATTCCCCCTGTTGATTATGATGCATTAAGGTTGAACCCACCTAGTCTATTTCCCCCTGTTGATTATGATGCATTAAGGTTGAACCCACCTAGTCTATTCCCCCTGTTGATTATGATGCATTAAGGTTGAACCCACCTAGTCTATTCCCCCTGTTGATTATGATGCATTAAGGTTGAACCCACCTAGTCTATTCCCCCTGTTGATTATGATGCATTAAGGTTGAACCCACCTAGTCTATTCCCCCTGTTGATTATGTTGCATTAAGGTTGAACCCACCTAGTCTATTTCCCCCTGTTGATTATGATGCATTAAGGTTGAACCCACCTAGTCTATTTCCCCTGTTGATTATGATGCATTAAGGTTGAACCCACCTAGTCTATTTCCCCTGTTGATTATGATGCATTAAGGTTGAACCCACCTAGTCTATTTCCCCCTGTTGATTATGATGCATTAAGGTTGAACCCACCTAGTCTATTTCCCCCTGTTGATTATGATGCATTAAGGTTGAACCCACCTAGTCTATTTCCCCCTGTTGATTATGATGCATTAAGGTTGAACCCACCTAGTCTATTCCCCCTGTTGATTATGATGCATTAAGGTTGAACCCACCTAGTATATTCCCCCTGTTGATTATGATGCATTAAGGTTGAACCCACCTAGTCTATTCCCCCTGTTGATTATGATGCATTAAGGTTGAACCCACCTAGTCTATTCCCCCTGTTGATTATGATGCATTAAGGTTGAACCCACCTAGTCTATTCCCCCTGTTGATTATGATGCATTAAGGTTGAACCCACCTAGTCTATTTCCCCCCTGTTGATTATGATGCATTAAGGTTGAACCCACCTAGTCTATTCCCCCTGTTGATTATGATGCATTAAGGTTGAACCCACCTAGTCTATTTCCCCCTGTTGATTATGATGCATTAAGGTTGAACCCACCTAGTCTATTCCCCCTGTTGATTATGATGCATTAAGGTTGAACCCACCTAGTCTATTCCCCTGTTGATTATGATGCATTAAGGTTGAACCCACCTAGTCTATTCCCCCTGTTGATTATGATGCATTAAGGTTGAACCCACCTAGTCTATTTCCCCTGTTGATTATGATGCATTAAGGTTGAACCCACCTAGTCTATTCCCCCTGTTGATTATGATGCATTAAGGTTGAACCCACCTAGTCTATTCCCCTGTTGATTATGATGCATTAAGGTTGAACCCACCTAGTCTATTTCCCCTGTTGATTATGATGCATTAAGGTTGAACCCACCTAGTCTATTCCCCCTGTTGATTATGATGCATTAAGGTTGAACCCACCTAGTCTATTTCCCCCTGTTGATTATGATGCATTAAGGTTGAACCCACCTAGTCTATTTCCCCTGTTGATTATGATGCATTAGGGTTGAACCCACCTAGTCTATTTCCCCTGTTGATTATGATGCATTAAGGTTGAACCCACCTAGTCTATTCCCCCTGTTGATTATGATGCATTAAGGTTGAACCCACCTAGTCTATTTCCCCTGTTGATTATGATGCATTAAGGTTGAACCCACCTAGTCTATTTCCCCTGTTGATTATGATGCATTAAGGTTGAACCCACCTAGTCTATTTCCCCTGTTGATTATGATGCATTAAGGTTGAACCCACCTAGTCTATTTCCCCCTGTTGATTATGATGCATTAAGGTTGAACCCACCTAGTCTATTTCCCCCTGTTGATTATGATGCATTAAGGTTGAACCCACCTAGTCTATTTCCCCTGTTGATTATGATGCATTAAGGTTGAACCCACCTAGTCTATTTCCCCCTGTTGATTATGATGCATTAAGGTTGAACCCACCTAGTCTATTTCCCCCTGTTGATTATGATGCATTAAGGTTGAACCCACCTAGTCTATTCCCCCTGTTGATTATGATGCATTAAGGTTGAACCCACCTAGTCTATTTCCCCCTGTTGATTATGATGCATTAAGGTTGAACCCACCTAGTCTATTCCCCCTGTTGATGATGTTGCATTAAGGTTGAACCCACCTAGTCTATTCCCCCTGTTGATTATGATGCATTAAGGTTGAACCCACCTAGTATATTCCCCCTGTTGATTATGATGCATTAAGGTTGAACCCACCTAGTCTATTTCCCCCTGTTGATTATGATGCATTAAGGTTGAACCCACCTAGTCTATTTCCCCTGTTGATTATGATGCATTAAGGTTGAACCCACCTAGTCTATTTCCCCCTGTTGATTATGATGCATTAAGGTTGAACCCACCTAGTATATTCCCCCTGTTGATTATGATGCATTAAGGTTGAACCCACCTAGTCTATTCCCCCTATTGATTATGATGCATTAAGGTTGAACCCACCTAGTCTATTTCCCCCTGTTGATTATGATGCATTAAGGTTGAACCCACCTAGTCTATTTCCCCCTGTTGATTATGATGCATTAAGGTTGAACCCACCTAGTCTATTTCCCCTGTTGATTATGATGCATTAAGGTTGAACCCACCTAGTCTATTTCCCCCTGTTGATTATGATGCATTAAGGTTGAACCCACCTAGTCTATTTCCCCCTGTTGATTATGATGCATTAAGGTTGAACCCACCTAGTCTATTCCCCCTGTTGATTATGTTGCATTAAGGTTGAACCCACCTAGTCTATTCCCCCTGTTGATTATGATGCATTAAGGTTGAACCCACCTAGTCTATTCCCCCTGTTGATTATGATGCATTAAGGTTGAACCCACCTAGTCTATTTCCCCCTGTTGATTATGATGCATTAAGGTTGAACCCACCTAGTCTATTTCCCCCTGTTGATTATGATGCATTAAGGTTGAACCCACCTAGTCTATTTCCCCTGTTGATTATGATGCATTAAGGTTGAACCCACCTAGTCTATTTCCCCCTGTTGATTATGATGCATTAAGGTTGAACCCACCTAGTCTATTTCCCCCTGTTGATTATGATGCATTAAGGTTGAACCCACCTAGTCTATTTCCCCCTGTTGATTATGATGCATTAAGGTTGAACCCACCTAGTCTATTTCCCCTGTTGATTATGATGCATTAAGGTTGAACCCACCTAGTCTATTCCCCCTGTTGATTATGTTGCATTAAGGTTGAACCAAAATATTAAATGTAATAAAAATGAAACAAGTAAATATTTGAAATATTATTAATGTACATTGAGGCATATATTATGTACAGCATTCAATTATTTGCATATGATAATAGCCTCATATTTAATATGCCATAAACTACTGTAGCATTTTCACTCAATTCATTCTGATTAACTTAATAATTATGACACAAACCATCACTTTTGTCATTGGTTACACTAATTTCACTGTGTGTCTACTTAACCTGGTTCAAGTATTCATGACATTACCCTACCCTGAGGACATTAATAAAGACATTACACTGAAGACGGCACAGTGGAGTGCGTAACTCTTTATTTTTATGAAGTGAACCCAAAACATGTTTCTCACAAGTGTAGCAGGTTGTGACTGCTGCAAACAACGTTTCCACTCTGAGAACTGTAACATACTAATTAATACATGCATAAACTGAAATGTATACAAATGGCAGGGATTAAAGGTACATTTACTACTGGTGACAAGTAATGGGGAAATTATTTTTTTTAATTCTCAGGGCAAACAATTCAAATAAAGAACCAATGAATGTACTAGAATTAACAGGAGAAAGCTGAGCCAGTCTGGAGAGAGAGACTGGGCTATATCTTCACCACACACCCCTGCCCTACTGAGCCAGTCTGGAGAGAGACTGGGCTATATCTTCACCACACCCCCCTGCCCTACTGAGCCAGTCTGGAGAGAGAGACTGGGCTATATCTTCACCACACCCCCCTGCCCTACTGAGCCAGTCTGGAGAGAGACTGGGCTATATCTTCACCACACACCCCCCTGCCCTACTGAGCCAGTCTGGAGAGAGAGACTGGGCTATATCTTCACCACACCCCCCCTGCCCTAGTGAGCCAGTCAGGAGAGAGAGACTGGGCTATATCTTCACCACACCCCCCTGCCCTACTGAGCCAGTCTGGAGAGAGACTGGGCTATATCTTCACCACACCCCCCTGCCCTACTGAGCCAGTCTGGAGAGAGAGACTGGCCTATATCTTATTGCTGCCCTAATAGGCATGATGATGGTGATGAAACGCGTGTGTTCATCACTTATCAGCAGTAGCGTATATGGCCTGGTAGGTGATGTGTCTGTGTTGTAGATCCTGCATTGTGACCTGGTTAAACCCAGAGGCTCTCAGAGCTGCCATGTAGGCCTCGGGTTGCCAGTTCTCTCCAGGGAACTCCCGCCTGGATGCAAAGCTGATCACTCTGCTCAGTCTCAAAGTGGTCACCATCAAACCTCCTACAGTAGAGAAATAGAGTAGAGACATTCAGAGTGGTCCTGTCACACCAACCGTCCCTGGTCCCCACACCCACCCTCCCCAGTCCCCACGCCAACCGTGCCCACACCACCCCTTCCTGGTCCCCAAGCCAACCGTCCCCAGACCAACCCTCCCCAGTCACCACGCCAACCCTCCCCAGTCCCCACACCAACCATCCCCAGTCCCCACACCAACCCTCCCCAGTCCCCTAACCAACACTCCCTAGTCCCCACAACCACACCAACCGTCCCCAGTCCCCTACACCAACCCTCCCCAGTACCCAGTCCCCACACCAACTCTCCCCAGTCCCCACACCAACCCTCCCCAGTCCCCAACCAACACTCCCTAGTCCCCACACCAACCCTCCCCAGTACCCAGTCCCCACAACCACCGTCCCCACAACAACCCTCCCCAGTCCCCACACCAACCTTCCCCAATCCCCACAGCCACCGTCCCCAGTCCCCCCACCAACCCTCCCCAGTCCCCACACCAACCCTCCCCAGTCCCCCAACCAACACTCCCCTAGTCCCCACACCAACCCTCCCCAGTACCCAGTCCCCACACCAACTCTCCCCAGTCCCCACACCAACCCTCCCTAGTCCCCAGTACCCACGCCAACCCTGCCCAGTCCCCACGCCAACCCTCCCCAGTCCCCAGTCCCCAAACCAACCGTCCCCAGTCCCCAAACCAACCCTCCCCAGTCCCCACACCAACCCTCCCCAGTCCCCACACCAACCCTCCCCAGTCCCCTAACCAACACTCCCTAGTCCCCACAACCACCGTCCCCACACCAACCCTCCCCAGTCCCCACACCAACCCTCCCCAATCCCCACAGCCACCATCCCCAGTCCCCCCACCAACCCTCCCCAGTCCCCAAACCAACCCTCCCCAGTCTCCACACCCACAACAACCCTCCCCAGTCCCCACGCCAACCCCTCCCCAGTCCCCACACCCACACCAACCCTCCCCAGTCCCCACACCAACCGTCCCCACAACCACACAAACCATCCCCAGTCCCCAGACCAACCCACCCCAGTCCCCACCCCAGTCCCCACACCCACACCCACCCTCCCCAGTCCCCACACCCACCCTCCCCAGTCCCCACACCCACACCCACCGTCCCCACACCCACCCTCCCCAGTCCCCACGCCAAACCTCCCCAGTCCCCACACCCACCCTCCCCAGTCCACACACCCCCAGTCCCCACAACCACACCAACCCTCCCCAGTCCCCACACCAACCCTCCCCAGTCCCCACATCAACCCTCCCCAGTCCCCACGCCAACCCTCCCCAGTCCCCTAACCAACACTCCCCTAGTCCCCACAACCACCGTCCCCACACCAACCCTCCCCAGTCCCCAAACCAACCCTCCCCAGTCTCCACACCCACAACAACCCTCCCCAGTCCCCACGCCAACCCTCCCCAGTCCCCACACCCACGCCAACCCTCCCCAGTCCCCACACCCACACCAACCATCCCCAGTCCCCACACCAACCCTCCCCAGTCCCCACAACCACACCAACCATCCCCAGTCCCCACACCAACCCTCCCCAGTCCCCACACCAACCCACCCCAGTCCCCACACCCACCCTCCCCAGTCCCCACGCCAAACCTCCCCAGTCCCCACACCCACCCTCCCCAGTCCCCACACCCCCAGTCCCCACAACCACACCAACCCTCCCCTGTCCCCACACCAACTGTGCCCAGTCCCCACATCAACCCTCCCCAGTCCCCACGCCAACCCTCCCCAGTCCCCACGCCAACCCTCCCCAGCCCCCACACCAACCGTCTCCAGTCCAAACGTCCCCACACCAACCCTCCCCAATCCCCACAGCCACGATCCCCAGTCCCCAACACAACCCTCCCCAGTCCCCAGACCAACCCTCCCCAGTCCCCACACCCACCGTCCCCAGTCCAAACATCCCCACACCAACCCTCCCCAGTCCCCACCCCAACCCTCCCCAGTCCCCACACCCACCCTCCCTCCCCAGTCCCCACACCCACACCAACCCTCCCCTGTCCCCACACCCACACCAACCCTCCCCGGTCCCCACACCAACTGTGCCCAGTCCCCACACCAACCCTCCCCGGTCCCCGGGTCCCCACACCCACACCAACCCTCCCCAGTCCCCACGCCAAACCTGCACAGTCCCCACACCCACGCCAACCCTGCCTAGTCCCCACACCCACACCAACCCTCCCCAGTCCCCAGACCAACCCTCCACAGTCCCCCAGACCAACCCTCCCCAGTCCCCACACCCAACGTCCCCAGTCCAAACATCCCCACACCAACCCTCCCCAGTCCCCACACCAACCCTCCCTAGTCCCCACAACCACACCAACCGTCCCCAGTCCCCAGACCAACCCTCCCCAGTCCCCATACCCACCGTCCCCAGTCCAAACGTCCCCACACCAACCCTCCCCAGTCCCCACAACCAAACCAACCCTCCCCGGTCCCCACACCAACCCTCCCCGGTCCCCACACCAATCCTCCCAAGTCCCCACAACCACACCAACCCCCCAGTCCCCACACCCACCGTCCCCAGTCCAAACGTCCCCACACCAACCCTCCCCAGTCCCCATACCCACCGTCCCCAGTCTAAACGTCCCCACCCCAACCCTCCCCAGTCCCCACAACCAAACCAACCCTCCACGGTCCCCACACCAACCCTCCCCAGTCCCCACGCCAACCCTCCCCAGTCCCCACGCCAACCCTCCCCAGTCCCCACACCAACCCTCCCTAGTCCCCACACCAACCCTCCCCAGTCCCCACACCAACCCTCCCCAGTCCTCAGACCAACCCTCCCCAGTCCCCACACCCACCATCCCCAGTCCAAACATCCCCACACCAACCCTCCCCAGTCCCCACGCCAACCTCCCCAGTCCCCACACCAACCCTCCCCAGTCCCCACACCCACACCAACCGTCCCCAGTCCCCACACCCACAGTCCAAACGTCCCCACACCAACCCTCCCCAGTCCCCACACCAACCCTCCCCAGTCCCCACAACCACACCAACCCTCCCCAGTCCCCACAACCAAACCAACCCTCCCCGGTCCCCACACCAACCCTCCCTAGTCCCCACAACCACACCAACCGTCCCCAGTCCCCAGACCAACCCTCCCCAGTCCCCACGCCAACCCTCCCCAGTCCCCACAACAACAGTCCCCAGTCCCCAGACCAACCCTCCCCAGTCCCCAGACCAACCCTCCCCAGTCCAAACATCCCCACACCAACCCTCCCCAGTCCCCACAACCACCGTCCCCACACCCACCGTACCCAGTCCCCACACCCACACCAACCCTCCCCAGTCCCCACGCCCACCCTCCCCAGTCTCCACACCCACCCTCCCCAGTCCCCACACCCACCGTCCCCACACCCACACCAACCCTCCCCTGTCCCCACACCAACTGTGCCCAGTCCCCACACCAACCCTCCCCAGTCCCCATGCCAACCCTGCCCAGTCCCCACACCCACACCAACCCTCCCCAGTCCCCAGACCAACCCTCCCCAGTCCCCACACCAACCCTCCACAGTCCCCAGACCAACCCTCCACAGTCCCCACACCCACCGTCCCTAGTCCAAACATCCCCACACCAACCCTCCCCAGTCCCCACACCAACCCTCCCTAGTCCCCACAACGACACCAACCGTCCCCAGTCCCCAGACCAACCCTCCCCAGTCCCCACGCCAACCCTCCCCAGTCCCCACGCCAACCCTCCCCAGTCCCCAGACCAACCCTCCCCAGTCCCCAGACCAACCCTCCCCAGTCCCCACACCCACCGTCCCCAGTCCCCACCGTCCCCAGTCCCCACACCCACCGTCCCCAGTCCCCACATCATCCCTCCCCAGTCCCCACACCCACACCAACCCTCCCCAGTCCCCACGCCCACCCTCCCCAGTCCCCACACCCACACCAACCCTCCCCTGTCCTCACACCAACTGTGCCCAGTCCCCACATCAACCCTCCCCAGTCCCCACACCCACCCTCCCCAGTCCCCACACCAACCCTTCCCTGTTCTCACACCAACTGTGACCAGTCCCCACATCAACCCTCCCCAGTCCCCACGCCAACCCTCCCCAGTCCAAACGTCCCCACACCAACCCTCCCCAGTCCCCACACCAACCCTCCCCAATCCCCACAGCCACCGTCCCCAGTCCCCCACCAACCCTCCCCAGTCCCCAAACCAACCCTCCCCAGTCCCCACGCCAACCCTCCCCAGTCTCCACACCCACAACAACCCTCCCCAGTCACCACGCCAACCCTCCCCAGTCCAAACGTCCCCACACCAACCCTCCCCAATCCCCACAGCCACCGTCCCCAATCCCCACAGCCACCGTCCCCAGTCCCCCACCAACCCTCCCCAGTCCCCACGCCAACCCTCCCCAGTCTCCACACCCACAACAACCCTCCCCAGTCCCCACGCCAACCCTCCCCAGACCAACCCTCCCCAGTCCCCACACCAACCCTCCCCAGTCCCCAGACTAACCCTCCCCAGTCCCCATACCCACCGTCCCCAGTCTCCAGGCCAACCCTCCCCAGTCGGGAGAGAGCGGGAGAGAGCGGGAGAGAGCGGGAGGGAGAGAGGAGAGAGAGTGGGAGAGGGAGGGAGGGAGGGAGAGAGGAGAGAGAGTGGGAGAGGGAGGGAGGGAGGGAGAGAGGAGAGAGTGGGAGAGGGAGGGAGAGAGTGGGAGAGGAGAGAGTGGGAGAGAGTGGGAGAGGGAGAGAGAGGTGAGAGAGTGGGAGAGGGAGAGAGGTGGGAGAGGTAGAGAGAGTGGGAGAGGGAGAGAGAGTGGGAGAGGGAGAGAGAGGTGGGAGAGGAGAGAGTGGGAGAGGAGAGAGTGGGAGAGAGAGAGAGTGGGAGAGAGAGAGAGTGGGAGAGAGAGAGAGTGGGAGAGAGAGAGAGTGGGAGTGGGAGAGGGAGAGAGTGGGAGAGAGAGAGTGGGAGAGGGAGGGAGAGGGAGGGAGAGAGAGAGGGAGTGAGAGGAGAGAGTGGGAGAGAGAGAGAGTGGGAGAGAGAGAGAGTGGGAGAGAGAGAGAGTGGGAGAGGGAGGGAGTGGGAGAGGGAGGGAGTGGGAGAGGGAGAGAGTGGGAGAGGGAGGGAGAGAGAGTGGGAGAGGGAGAGAGAGTGGGAGAGACAGTGGGAGAGGAGAGAGAGGGAGAGAGAGTGAGTGAGAGAGAGAGAGAGAGAGGGAGTGGGAGAGGGAGGAGAGAGAGTGGGAGAGAGAGTGGGAGAGAGAGAGTGGGAGTGGGAGAGAGGAGTGGGAGAGAGAGGTGGGAGAGGGAGAGAGTGGGAGAGGGAGGGAGAGTGGGAGAGAGAGAGAGAGGGAGAGAGAGTGGGAGAGACAGTGGGAGAGGAGAGAGAGGGAGAGAGAGTGAGAGAGAGAGAGAGAGAGAGAGAGGGAGTGGGAGAGAGAGGTGGGAGAGGGAGGGAGAGAGAGTGGGAGAGAGAGTGGGAGAGAGAGAGTGGGAGAGGGAGTGGGAGAGAGAGGTGGGAGAGGGAGGGAGAGAGAGTGGGAGAGAGAGGTGGGAGAGAGAGGTGGGAGAGGGAGGGAGAGAGAGTGGGAGAGAGAGTGGGAGAGAGAGAGTGGGAGAGAGAGAGTGGGAGAGACAGTGGGAGAGGAGAGAGTGGGAGAGGAGAGAGTGGGAGAGGAGAGAGTGGGAGAGGAGAGAGTGGGAGAGGAGAGAGTGAGTGAGTGAGTGAGAGTGAGTGAGAGTGAGTGAGAGTGAGTGAGAGTGAGTGAGAGTGAGTGAGAGTGAGTGAGAGAGAGTGAGAGAGAGTGAGAGAGAGTGAGAGAGAGTGAGAGAGAGTGAGAGAGAGTGAGAGAGAGTGAGAGAGAGTGAGAGAGAGTGAGAGAGAGTGAGAGAGAGTGAGAGAGAGTGAGAGAGAGTGAGAGAGAGAGCAGAAGTAAGAAGAAGTAAGAAGAAGTAAGAAGAAGTAAGAAGGACAGGGAACCGAATGTAAGTATGCAAATATACCGAACAAAAACATGCACCAATTTCTAAGATTTTACTGAGTTACAGTTCACATGAGGGGTGCAGCCCTGGATGGGAACTCTGGGAAAATACGAGGTTAAATCATGATGTCAGTGATCTTCAGGTCAGAAAGTCAGAGCTCTAGAAAGAGGCCCGTTTTAGAGGATCTTTCAAATAGACTTTTCCAAGTCTGAGCTTGTTTTCCCCCTCAGATCCCAGTTGTTTTGAACGTGGGAAAATACCAGTGAGTCAGGGTTGACATGTCCGCGAATTTTCACCTGCCAAATTAAGCTACTTTAAAAAACTATTTTGCAGGTGAAAATGTATTAGTCGCGGTATTTTGGGCTAATTTGAAATTGCACTGCGGCCACCATCTCATTAATATATATATATATGTATATATAAATATATCTCGTGAGCTGCTGCTGCTGGCTAGAAGGCAGCATGTGGGTGGTGAGGAGGGGTGAGAGGGGGGTGGAGGGGAGGAGAGAGGGGGTGGAGGGGAGGAGAGAGGGGGTGGAGGGGAGGAGAGAGGGGGTGGAGGGGAGAGGGGGTGGAGGGGAGGAGAGAGGGGGTGGAGGGGAGGAGAGAGGGGGGTGGAGGGGAGGAGAGAGGGGGGTGGAGGGGAGGAGAGAGGGGGGTGGAGGGGAGGAGAGAGGGGGTGGAGGGGAGGAGAGGGGGTGGAGGGGAGGAGAGAGGGGGGTGGAGGGGAGGAGAGGGGGGTGGAGGGGAGGCGGTGGAGGAGAGAGGGGGGTGGAGGGGAGGAGAGGGGGTGGAGGGGAGGACAGAGGGGGGTGGAGGTAAGGGGAGGATCGTGGGTGTTGAGAGAACTGGTTGAGTGAGTGTTGCAGCAGAGTCAAGGAGTCACCTGTTTACCAGGTGTAGGTAGGACTATTTAACATGTCATTATGACACCTGTTTACCAGGTGTAGGTAGGACTATTTAACATGTCATTATGGAGTCACCTGTTTACCAGGTGTAGGTAGGACTATTTAACATGTCATTATGGAGTCACCTGTTTACCAGGTGTAGGTAGGACTATTTAACATGTCATTATGGAGTCACCTGTTTACCAGGTGTAGGTAGGACTATTTAACATGTCGTTATGGAGTCACCTGTTTACCAGGTGTAGGTAGGACTATTTAACATGTCGTTATGGAGTCACCTGTTTACCAGGTGTAGGTAGGGCTATTTAACATGTCATTATGGAGTCACCTGTTTACCAGGTGTAGGTAGGACTATTTAACATGTCATTATGGAGTCACCTGTTTACCAGGTGTAGGTAGGACTATTTAACATGTCATTATGACACCTGTTTACCAGGTGTAGGTAGGGCTATTTAACATGTCATTATGGAGTCACCTGTTTACCAGGTGTAGGTAGGACTATTTAACATGTTATTATGGAGTCACCTGTTTACCAGGTGTAGGTAGGACTATTTAACATGTCATTATGGAGTCACCTGTTTACCAGGTGTAGGTAGGACTATTTAACATGTCATTATGACACCTGTTTACCAGGTGTAGGTAGGACTATTTAACATGTCATTATGACACCTGTTTACCAGGTGTAGGTAGGACTATTTAACATGTCATTATGGAGTCACCTGTTTACCAGGTGTAGGTAGGACTATTTAACATGTCATTATGACACCTGTTTACCAGGTGTAGGTAGGACTATTTAACATGTCATTATGGAGTCACCTGTTTACCAGGTGTAGGTAGGACTATTTAACATGTTATTATGACACCTGTTTACCAGGTGTAGGTAGAACTATTTAACATGTCATTATGGAGTCACCTGTTTACCAGGTGTAGATAGGACTATTTAACATGTCATTATGGAGTCACCTGTTTACCAGGTGTAGGTAGGACTATTTAACATGTCATTATGACACCTGTTTACCAGGTGTAGGTAGGGCTATTTAACATGTCATTATGGAGTCACCTGTTTACCAGGTGTAGGTAGGACTATTTAACATGTCATTATGGAGTCACCTGTTTACCAGGTGTAGGTAGGACTATTTAACATGTCATTATGGAGTCACCTGTTTACCAGGTGTAGGTAGGGCTATTTAACATGTCATTATGGAGTCACCTGTTTACCAGGTGTAGGTAGAACTATTTAACATGTCATTATGGAGTCACCTGTTTACCAGGTGTAGGTAGGACTATTTAACATGTCATTATGGAGTCACCTGTTTACCAGGTGTAGGTAGGGCTATTTAACATGTCATTATGGAGTCACCTGTTTACCAGGTATAGGTAGGACTATTTAACATGTTATTATGACACCTGTTTACCAGGTGTAGGTAGGACTATTTAACATGTTATTATGGAGTCACCTGTTTACCAGGTGTAGGTAGGGCTATTTAACATGTCATTATGGAGTCACCTGTTTACCAGGTGTAGGTAGGGCTATTTAACATGTCATTATGGAGTCACCTGTTTACCAGGTGTAGGTAGGACTATTTAACATGTCATTATGGACACCTGTTTACCAGGTGTAGGTAGGACTATTTAACATGTCATTATGGAGTCACCTGTTTACCAGGTGTAGGTAGGGCTATTTAGGTAGGGTGTTAACCCACTGTTCCTAGGCTGTCATTGTAAATAAGAATGTGTTCTTAACTGACCTGCCTAGTTATTATAAACAACAATAGCAAAGCAGGCATTGAGACGCAGAACTATGGGCTGGGAATAGACCGTTCAGAAGGAGAGTTCTTATTCCACCTTTATTTAACCAGGTAGACCAGTGGAGAACCAGTTCTAATTTACAACAGCTACCTGGCCAAGATAAAGCAAAGCAGTTTGACACAAACAACAACAACAGAGTTACACATGGAGTAAAACAAACATACAGTCAATTAATACGGTAGAAAAATAAGTCTATATACAATGTGAGCAAATGAGGTGAGGAGGTAAGGCAACAAAATGTTTTACAAAAATTACTAAAAAACAGGCCATAGTAGCGAGGTAGTTACAATTGGTGCCACGTTGCTCATTAGAACTAATAGAAGTTGGCAGGTTGAAAAACGCCCTAAAATAGACTGTTTATTTAGTGATTACTCAAACTACTGCAAGCATCTGGGACATATGGTGATATTATGAAACGGCTCCACGGCGGATGCAATCAACTAGTTTTTAATCAGAAAAAAAAATCATTATTAAAAATGGAGCCTGTCCAGCCTGCATTAGTAGCCAGTTAATATTTTTAGCATCGTGTAAATCGGAGGGTCAGTTATTAAAAATTAGCCAGTTTTCGCAGCATATCAAATGTATGTGATTAATCAAACCTTAATAATGCATTTAAAATAATCAAACCAATAGTCATATTTACTTACTTTACGTATAAAATAGACACGAAACGTCGATCCGCTCTGGAAGTTGAAACAAAAACGTTAAATATGAATGCTCTTTTAGTTCTGTTTCCTGTTTCTTCTTCTTCTATGGTGAAACTAAAGTTCATTCTACTCCCACATGTCCATCGCCACCTAGTGGATGGAACTTTCCATCAACCATAAACGTTGCAGTACAAACATGTCAAGGGAGTGGAATAATGAATAGGAAAAATGGAAATATGTGAAAATTGAAATGTTGAGCAAGTTTGGACAGCTCTATTAATAACTATACTGAAAGAAAACATACGTAAATTAAGTCTTATGTCACATACACATGGTTAGCAGATGTTAACGCGAGTGTAGCGAAATGCTTGTGCTTCATACAGTAATATCTAAAGTACAACTAGAGGTTTAGAGGTATGGGACTGTAGGTGGAGGTATAGAGGTATGGGACTGTAGGTGGAGGTATAGAAGTATGGGACTGTAGGTGGAGGTATAGAGGTATGGGACTGTAGGTGGAGGTATAGAGGTATGGGACTGTAGGTGGAGGTATAGAGGTATGGGACTGTAGGTGGAGGTATAGAGGTATGGGACTGTAGGTGGAGGTATGGGACTGTAGGTGGAGGTATAGAGGTATGGGACTGTAGGTGGAGGTATAGAGGTATGGGACTGTAGGTGGAGGTATAGAGGTATGGGACTGTAGGTGGAGGTATAGAGGTATGGGACTGTAGGTGGAGGTATAGAGCTATGGGACTGTAGGTGGAGGTATAGAGGTATGGGACTGTAGGTGGAGGTATAGAAGTATGGGACTGTAGGTGGAGGTATAGAGGTATGGGACTGTAGGTGGAGGTATAGAGGTATGGGACTGTAGGTGGAGGTATAGAGGTATGGGACTGTAGGTGGAGAGGTATGGGACTGTAGGTGGAGGTATAGAGGTATGGGACTGTAGGTGGAGGTATAGAGGTATGGGACTGTAGGTAGAGGTATAGAACTGTAGGTGGAGGTATAGAACTGTAGGTGGAGGTATAGAGGTATGGGACTGTAGGTGGAGGTATAGAGGTATGGGACTGTAGGTGGAGGTATGGGACTGTAGGTGGAGGTATAGAGGTATGGGACTGTAGGTGGAGGTATGGGACTGTAGGTGGAGGTATAGAGGTATGGGACTGTAGGTGGAGGTATAGAGGTATGGGACTGTAGGTGGAGGTATAGAGGTATGGGACTGTAGGTGGAGGTATAGAGGTATGGGACTGTAGGTGGAGGTATAGAGGTATGGGACTGTAGGTGGAGGTATAGAGGTATGGGACTGTAGGTGGAGGTATAGAGGTATGGGACTGTAGGTGGAGGTATGGGACTGTAGGTGGAGGTATAGAGGTATGGGACTGTAGGTGGAGGTATAGAGGTATGGGACTGTAGGTAGAGGTATAGAACTGTAGGTGGAGGTATAGGACTGTAGGTGGAGGTATAGAGGTATGGGACTGTAGGTGGAGGTATAGAGGTATGGGACTGTAGGTGGAGGTATGGGACTGTAGGTGGAGGTATAGAGGTATGGGACTGTAGGTGGAGGTATGGGACTGTAGGTGGAGGTATAGAGGTATGGGACTGTAGGTGGAGGTATAGAGGTATGGGACTGTAGGTGGAGGTATAGAGGTATGGGACTGTAGGTGGAGGTATAGAGGTATGGGACTGTAGGTGGAGGTATAGAGGTATGGGACTGTAGGTGGAGGTATAGAGGTATGGGACTGTAGGTGGAGGTATAGAGGTATGGGACTGTAGGTGGAGGTATAGAGGTATGGGACTGTAGGTGGAGGTATAGAGGTATGGGACTGTAGGTGGAGGTATAGAGGTATGGGACTGTAGGTGGAGGTATGGGACTGTAGGTGAAGGTATAGAGGTATGGGACTGTAGGTGGAGGTATAGAGGTATGGGACTGTAGGTGCGAGTAAGGATGACAAAAGGCAGAGAATTTGTACCGTTTACAGGGAATTTATTCCGTCACATGGTAATTTTGGGGAAAAGAGGCTGAACGGAACCAAAGCAAAGAAAGTAAATATCAAAGCCCCCTTTCTTACCTGCCTACCCACTACTGACCTAACTAGCACCGCCTGGTGACCTACCCACTACTGACCTAACTATCACCGCCTGGTGACCTACCCACTACTGACCTAACTAGCACCGCCTGGTGACCTACCCACTACTGACCTAACTAGCACCACCTGGTGACCTACCCACTACTGACCTAACTAGCACCTCCTGGTGACCTACCCACTACTGACCTAACTAGCACCGCCTGGTGACCTACCCACTACTGACCTAACTAGCACCGCCTGGTGACCTACCCACTACTGACCTAACTAGCACCGCCTGGTGACCTACCCACTACTGACCTAACTAGCACCGCCTGGTGACCTACCCAGTACTGACCTAACTAGCACCGCCTGGTGACCTACCCACTACTGACCTAACTAGCACCGCCTGGTGACCTACCCACTACTGACCTAACTAGCACCGCCTGGTGACCTACCCACTACTGACCTAACTAGCACCAGCTGGTGACCTACCCACTACTGACCTAACTAGCACCAGCTGGTGACCTACCCACTACTGACCTAACTAGCACCGCCTGGTGACCTACCCACTACTGACCTAACTAGCACCACCTGGTGACCTACCCACTACTGACCTAACTAGCACCGCCTGGTGACCTACCCACTACTGACCTAACTAGCACCGCCTGGTGACCTACCCACTACTGACCTAACTAGCACCGCCTGGTGACCTACCCAGTACTGACCTAACTAGCACCGCCTGGTGACCTACCCACTACTGACCTAACTAGCACCACCTGGTGACCTACCCACTACTGACCTAACTAGCACCGCCTGGTGACCTACCCACTACTGACCTAACTAGCACCACCTGGTGACCTACCCACTACTGACCTAACTAGCACCACCTGGTGACCAACCCACTACTGACCTAACTAGCACCGCCTGGTGACCTACCCACTACTGACCTAACTAGCACCACCTGGTGACCTACCCACTACTGACCTAACTAGCACCGCCTGGTGACCTACCCACTACTGACCTAACTAGCACCGCCTGGTGACCTACACACTACTGACCTAACTAGCACCGCCTGGTGACCTACCCACTACTGACCTAACTAGCACCGCCTGGTGACCTACCCACTACTGACCTAACTAGCACCGCCTGGTGACCTACCCACTACTGACCTAACTAGCACCACCTGGTGACCTACCCACTACTGACCTAACTAGCACCACCTGGTGACCTACCCACTACTGACCTAACTAGCACCGCCTGGTGACCTACCCACTACTGACCTAACTAGCACCGCCTGGTGACCTACCCACTACTGACCTAACTAGCACCGCCTGGTGACCAACCCACTACTAACCTAAGTAGCACCGCCTGGTGACCTACCCACTACTGACCTAACTAGCACCACCTGGTGACCTACCCACTACTGACCTAACTAGCACCGCCTGGTGACCTACCCACTACTGACCTAACTAGCACCACCTGGTGACCTACACACTACTGACCTAACTAGCACCGCCTGGTGACCTACCCACTACTGACCTAACTAGCACCGCCTGGTGACCTACCCACTACTGACCTAACTAGCACCACCTGGTGACCTACCCACTACTGACCAAACTAGCACCGCCTGGTGACCTTCCCACTACTGACCTAACTAGCACCACCTGGTGACCTACCCACTACTGACCTAACTAGCACCGCCTGGTGACCTACCCACTACTGACCTAACTAGCACCGCCTGGTGACCTACCCACTACTGACCTAACTAGCACCGCCTGGTGACCTACCCACTACTGACCTAACTAGCACCGCCTGGTGACCTACCCACTACTGACCTAACTAGCACCGCCTGGTGACCTACCCACTACTAACCTAAGTAGCACCACCTGGTGACCTACCCACTACTGACCTATCTAGCACCACCTGGTGACCTACCCACTACTGACCTAACTAGCACCACCTGGTGACCTTCCCACTACTGACCTAACTAGCTCCACCTGGTGACCTACCCACTACTGACCTAACTAGCACCGCCTGGTGACCTACCCACTACTGACCTAACTAGCACCGCCTGGTGACCTACCCACTACTGACCTAACTAGCACCACCTGGTGACCTACCCACTACTGACCTAACTAGCACCACCTGGTGACCTTCCCACTACCTAACTAGCACCACCTGGTGACCTACCCACTACTGACCTAACTAGCACCGCCTGGTGCACTAACCACTACTGACCTAACTAGCACTGCCTGGTGACCTACCCACTACTGACCTAACTAGCACCGCCTAGTGACCTTCCCACTACTGACCTAACTAGCACCGCCTGGTGACCTACCCACTACTGACCTAACTATTACCGCCTGGTGACCTACCCACTACTGACCTAACTAGCACCGCCTGGTGACCTACCCACTACTGACCTAACTAGCACCACCTGGTGCACTAACTAAAATACAGGGGATGGTCCACCCTGGTCTTACCTAGTGTGTATCGACAGTAAATACTACGGGTTATGTATGCCCGCAGGCCTCTTGCCTAAACACTCCCTAGGTGCCTTCTCCTTCTCCCCTGGGAACAAATGAAACAGAATAATACAAACATAAGTAATCCATTTCAAGAATCAAAGACACTGCATCCTATTGGCACACATACCTCAGATCAGCAGTTACAAAAATACTTAACAAAACCTGTCTCTCAGCAACAACCGACATACCAAATCTCTCTTAACAACCACCAACACAGGACATACTAATCATCTCTCTACTGAGCAACAGAACACTGGCTTCTACAGCTGGAGGAGGAGTCTAATGGGATACAGCTGGAGGAGGAGTCTAATGGGATACAGCTGGAGGAGGAGTCATACAGCTGGAGGAGGAGTCTAATGGGATACAGCTGGAGGAGGAGTCATACAGCTGGAGGAGGAGTCATACAGCTGGAGGAGGAGTCTAATGGGATACAGCTGGAGGAGGAGTCTAATGGGATACAGCTGGAGGAGGAGTCTAATGGGATACAGCTGGAGGAGGAGTCTAATGGGATACAGCTGGAGGAGGAGTCTAATGGGATACAGCTGGAGGAGGAGTCTAATGGGATACAGCTGGAGGAGGAGTCTAATGGGATACAGCTGGAGGAGGAGTCTAATGGGATACAGCTGGAGGAGGAGTCTAATGGGATACAGCTGGAGGAGGAGTCTAATGGGATACAGCTGGAGGAGGAGTCTAATGGGATACAGCTGGAGGAGGAGTCTGGGATACAGCTGGAGGAGGAGTCTAATGGGATACAGCTGGAGGAGGAGTCTAATGGGATACAGCTGGAGGAGGAGTCTAATGGGATACAGCTGGAGGAGGAGTCTAATATGGGATACAGCTGGAGGAGGAGTCTAATGGGATACAGCTGGAGGAGGAGTCTAATGGGATACAGCTGGAGGAGGAGTCTATACAGCTGGAGGAGGAGTCTAATGGGATACAGCTGGAGGAGGAGTCTAATGGGATACAGCTGGAGGAGGAGTCTAATGGGATACAGCTGGAGGAGGAGTCTAATGGGATACAGCTGGAGGAGGAGTCTAATGGGATACAGCTGGAGGAGGAGTCTAATGTGATTCAGCTTTATCCTGACGAGGGGGGCGGGGTCAGCTATCCAATCATCGATGTGGCCGACCAATCAGCTGCTTGGGGGAATTTCAGGAAGCCATTTTCCTGAAACACACACATACAAACAAAACCCACAACAGAGGAACTGGGGAAGGTAACAGCAGTAAAGGTGTTGGATTGTAGGAGTGTGAAGGAGGTCAGTAGGACCATTTGGGGGATTTTGAAGGTGATCCTCTGTTGAACTGGGAGCCAGTGGATTGGGGATGATGTGTGTGACACATATATAGAATCATCTATTAACCAAACGTTATATTATTCAAGCCACCCTTTGCCTTGATGACAGCTTTGCACACTCTTGGCATTATTACAATCTTGGCATTAAGCTGGATGCTGTCTATCACAGTGACATCCGTTTTGTCACCAAAGCCCCATATACTACCCACCACTGCGACCTGTACGCTCTCGTTGGCTGGCCTTCGCTTCATACTCATCGCCAAACACATTGGCTCCAGGTCATCTACAAGACCCTACTAGGTAAAGTCCCCCCTTATCTCCGCTCACTGGTCACCATAGCAGCACCCACCTGTAGCACACGCTCCAGCAGCTATATCTCTCTGGTCACCCCTAAAGCCAACTCCTCCTTTCGTCGTCTCTCCTTCCAGTTCTCTGCTGCCAATGACTGGAACGAACTACAAAAATCTCTGAAACTGGAAACACTTATCTCCCTCACTAGCTTTAAGCACCAGCTGTCAGAGCAGCTCCCAGATCACTGCACCTGTACATAGCCCATCTATAATTTAGCCCAAACTACTACCTCTTCCTCTACTGTATTTATTTATTTTATTTATTTTATTTATTTTGCTCCTTTGCACCATATTATTTATATTTTAACTTTGAACTTTCTTCAAACTACAAATCTATCATTCCAGTGTTTTACTTGCTATACTTTATTTACTTTGCCACCATGGCCTTTATTGCCTTTACCTCCCTTATCTCACATCATTTGCTCACGTTGTATATAGTCTTATTTTTTTCTACTGCATCATTGATTGTATGTTGTTTTACGAGGAAAAAAATAAAAAGGGATGAAATGAATTGAAATGTATGCATTCACTACTGTAAGTCGCTCTGGATAAGAGCGTCTGCTAAATGACGTAAACGTAAATGTAATTGTTTTACTCCATGTGTAACTGTGTTGTTGTATGTTGTCGAACTGCTTTGCTTTATCTTGGCCAGGTCGCAATTGTAAATGAGAACTTGCTCTCAACTTGCCTACCTGGTTAAATAAAGGTGAAATAAATAAATAAATAAATAAAATAAAATTATCTCACTCTTTTCACCGCCATTTCTCACATAATTAATTTTAACGACACAAAAAAAAAATATCCCACTTTGTCGAACGAACAACACATTTTCTGTAGGCATGTATTGTCCATGTGCCTCGATGCTTTGCACAAGTCCTCAGGTGTTATTTACATTGACGTCATTTAGCAGACGCTCGTATCCAGAGCGACTTACAAATTGCTGCATTCACCTTATGATATCCAGTGGAACAACCACTTTACAATAGTGCATCTATATCTTTTAAAGGGGGGGGGGGTTAGAAGGATTACTTTATCCTATCCCAGGTATTCCTTAAAGAGGTGGGGTTTCAGGTGTCTCCGGAAGGTGGTGATTGACTCCGCTGTCCTGGCGTCGTGAGGGAGCTTGTTCCACCATTGGGGTGCCAGAGCAGCGAACAGTTTTGACTGGGCTGAGCGGGAAACTGTGCTTCCGCAGAGGTAGGGAAGGCGAGCAGGCCAGAGGTGGATGAACGCAGTGCCCTTCTTTGGGTGTAGGGACTGATCAGAGCCTGAAGGTACGGAGGTGCTGATCATGATCTTCTTCCGCAGAAGCACAGTTCCTTTATCTTTATTGGAGCCTTTGTTAGTGGACCGGCGTTGGAGCATCGGTACTTCGCTGGAACAGCATACCCCCGCAGCATGGGAATTCCTACAGACCACGGTGTATTCGCTGGAACAGCATACCCCCGCAGCATGGGAATTCCTACAGACCACGGTGTATTCGCTGGAACAGCATACCCCCGCAGCATGGGAATTCCTACAGACCACGGTGTATTCGCTGGAACAGCATACCCCCGCAGCATGGGAATTCCTACAGACCACGGTGTATTCGCTGGAACAGCATACCCCCGCAGCATGGGAATTCCTACAGACCACGGTGTATTTGCTGGAACAGCATACCCCCGCAGCATGGGAATTCCTACAGACCACGGTGTATTTGCTGGAACAGCATACCCCCGCAGCATGGGAATTCCTACAGACCACGGTGTATTCGCTGGAACAGCATACCCCCGCAGCATGGGAATTCCTACAGACCACGGTGTATTCGCTGGAACAGCATACCCCTGCGGTAAGACTGTTGCGAGCATGTCTTGTTTTCCAATGAACAATAGTGGGTAAGTACAGGAAGTGACAGGAAGTGACAGTTCTCTGGCTGATGTGTTCCTGTGAATTAATAGATCAATGGATGGATGAATGAGCCATGACTGACACTTGTGGTGGGGGGTCGTAGAGCAAAACAGAGAACACCATCATGTCCGTGAGAATCTCCCCTTTCCATGGCGTCCCATTTGGTTTGTAGCCCCCAAACGGTTCGGACGCTACAGACATTTACGTGAGAAGACCGATTTTCATCTCGTGGTTTCTAACGCTCTCATCTTCCAGCGACACTGACGGATGTGGTGGATTGAGACACATCCAATGCAAAAAAACAGATACATTATTAGTATTATTATTATTATTAGTATTTATTATTAGTATTAGTATTTAGTATTAGTATTATTAGTAGTATTTAGTATTAGTATTTAGTATTATTATTAGTATTTAGTATTAGTATTTAGTATTAGTATTATTATTAGTATTTAGTACTATTATTAGTATTTAGTACTATTATTAGTATTTAGTATTAGTATTAGTACTATTATTAGTATTTAGTATTAGTATTTAGTACTATTATTAGTATTTAGTACTATTATTAGTATTCTTATTAGTATTTAGTATTAGTATTAGTAGTAGTATTTAGTATTAGTATTTAGTATTAGTATTAGTATTATTATTAGTATTTAGTACTATTAGTATTTAGTACTATTATTAGTATTTAGTATTAGTATTAGTACTATTATTAGTATTTAGTATTAGTATTTAGTACTATTATTAGTATTTAGTACTATTATTAGTATTTAGTATTAGTATTAGTAGTATTTAGTATTTGTATTATTATTAGTATTACTATTAGTATTTAGTATTATTATTAGTATTTGGAAAGTGTTTAGACCCCTTGACCTTTTCCACATTGTGTTACGTTACAGCCTTATTTTAAAATGGATTAAATAATTAAAAATCCTCATCAATCTACAGGTCCTGATTGGTGGAGTGCTGCAGAGATGGTTGTCCTTCTGGAAGGTTCTCCCATCTACACAGAGGAACTCTGGAGCTCCTTCAGAGTGACCATCGGGTTCTCTGACACCTCCCTGACCAAGGCCCTTCTCCCCTGAATGCTCAGTTTGGCCGGGAGTCCAGCTCTAGGAAGAGTCTTGGTGGTTCCAAACTTCTTCCATGTAAGAATGACGGAAGCCACTGTGTTCTTGCCAACCTAAAATGCTGCAGACATTTTTTGGTACCCTTCCCCAGATCTGTGCCTCGACACAATCCTGTCTCGGAGCTCTACGGACAATTCCTTCAACCTCATGGCTTGGTTTTTGCTCTACCTGTCAACTGTGGGACCTTATATAGACAGGTGTGTGTGCCTTTTCAAATCATGTCCAAGCAATTGAATTTACCACAGGTGGACACCAATCAAGTTGTAGAAACATCTCAAGGATGATCAATGGAAACAGGATGCACCTGAGCTCAATTTTGAGTCTCATAGCAAAGGGTCTGAATACTTATGGAAATAAGGTATTTATGTTTTTTATTTGTAATAAATTTGCAAACATTTCTAAAAACCTTTTTTCACTTTGTCATTATGGGGTATTGTGTGTAGATTTGAGGATATTTTAATTTAATTCATTTTATATTAAGGCTGTAACGTAACAAAATGTTGAAAAAGTAAAGGGGTCTAAATACTTCCTGAATGTACTGTACATTTCAATGTTGTTTATCACAGTAACCAAAAACCTGATCTAATTTGTGTATTTATACTGAGTTTGCTGCAAACAAAATGTTTCCCAGAATTGTTTGCTAGAAGGTCATAATTTGCTGCAAATTTACCGCAACAGTTTGCCACTAAACTAATTTGCATGTATATAATAATATCAAAATATTAAGTTGACGCAAATTTGCGGCAAATTGGCCAAAGGTTTGCCACAACTGCTTTCCAGAAGCCAGTTTTTTTGTTAAAGGAAAATAAACAGTGGTTAAGGTTACTAAACAGTACATTCTAAAAAGTGTGTAGTATGACTAGTACACAGTGTGTAGTATGACCAGTACACAGAGTGTAGTATGACCAGTACACAGAGTGTAGTATGACTAGTACACAGTGTGTAGTATGACCAGTACAGAGTGTGTAGTATGACCAGTACACAGTGTGTAGTATGACCAGTACACAGTGTGTAGTATGACTAGTACACAGTGTGTAGTATGACCAGTACACAGTGTGTAGTATGACTAGTTCAGTGTGTAGTATGACTAGTACACAGTGTGTAGTGTGACCAGTACACAGTGTGTAATTTGACCAGTACACAGTGTGTAGTATGACTAGTACACAGTGTGTAGTGTGACTAGTACACAGTGTGTAGTGTGACCAGTACACAGTGTGTAGTATGACCAGTACACAGTGTGTAGTATGACCAGTACACAGTGTGTAGTATGACTAGTTCAGTGTGTAGTATGACTAGTACACAGTGTGTAGTGGGACTAGTACACAGTGTGTAGTGTGACCAGTACACAGTGTGTAGTATGACCAGTACACAGTGTGTAGTATGACTAGTACACAGTGTGTAGTATGACCAGTACACAGTGTAGTGTGTAGTATGACCAGTACACAGTGTGTAGTATGACCAGTACACAGTGTGTAGTATGACTAGTACACAGTGTGTAGTATGACCAGTACACAGTGTGTAGTAAGACCAGTACACAGTGTGGAGTATGACCAGTACACAGTGTGTAGTATGACTAGTACACAGTGTGTAGTATGACCAGTACACAGTGTGTAGTATGACCAGTACACAGTGTGTAGTATGACCAGTACACAGTGTGTAGTGTGACCAGTACACAGTGTGTAGTGTGACCAGTACACAGTGTGTAGTATGACTAGTACACAGTGTGTAGTATGACCAGTACACAGTGTGTAGTATGACCAGTACACAGTGTGGAGTATGACCAGTACACAGTGTGGAGTGTGACCAGTACACAGTGTGGAGTGTGACCAGTACACAGTGTGTAGTGTGACCAGTACACAGTGTGTAGTGTGACCAGTACACAGTGTGTAGTGTGACCAGTACACAGTGTGTAGTGTGACCAGTACACAGTGTGTAGTGTGACTAGTACACAGTGTGTAGTATGACCAGTACCCAGTGTGTAGTATGACCAGTACCCAGTGTGTAGTTTCAGTGAGTAGCCTAGTGGGCACGACAGATTTCGGACACGGCCAGAGAGGTACAACATCTGCTGATTAAGTAGTGCTGGTGATGGTTGCTCCAGCAACAGTATTATATAACTAACGTATGGTTACTACTGTAATGGGCGACTCAGCAACTAATGTCTGTGTGTGTGTGTGTGTGTGTGTGTGTGTGTGTGTGTGTGTCAGAACAAGCTCCACAGCACATGGGTTAACGGGTTCAGGCAGAGATATTGTAATAATAGTAGATATCTCGGCTGATCTCTGTTCTCTGCCTCAGTCTTGTATAAACCTTTATCCAGGTGAGTCTGCTTCAGCTCTACGTAATAAACACACTTAAAGACATGAAATGTGTGATCGTTAAACAGAATATGTCTTTACAATTCCTCAGATACTAACACGGTATTCACACCCTCCTTCAAAAAAAAAAACCCCATCATGATTTAGCAGTACAATCAACACAAACTTTTATTATATTAAAAGTTATTTCACACAGAGTCTACAATTTCTAGACATATACAGTTAAATATATTGTCATCCTTCCTGTTTCTTCTAAAAATGTGTTGACATTTTAAATACAACTTTTTTTGATTTTCAACATTGCAGAACCAATTTTAAAAGACAAAATAATTGGCACCCCGTAGCTAATACTTGTTTGTACCGCCTTTGGCCAAAACTCCCAAGAGCCAAACGCTTCATGTAGCCATTTAGCTTGCTGTACTTTTCCCACTGCCAATTTGGCTCACTTTTCAGCATCAAACTGCTTCAATTCTTTAATGTTTGAGACGTGCCCTTCAGCAACTGCTGTTTCCAGATCTCGCCATACGTTTTTGGATGTGATTTAGAGATGGACTCTTACAGAACAGTCCAGCCTGTTGTCGTGACGTTGTATTAGTTAAATGAATCAAACAAATATTAACTCATTAACCTGGGGGCACCATGGGAAACATTTGTTTTATTGAGTTTCTATTTCCCAAATTAACTCAACGAATATCAGAATATCAATTTTTACAACAGTCGCTAATTAATCAATTTCCTCTACACTCTCAATTCTGAACGTCGCATAATCCGGGAATCTGCACGGACCCGGGTCCCACCAATGACTTCGTACCACACCAATCTTAGTTGATTATTTATTTACTAGCAAGCTAAAATGATGATAAAAGATACACATACACAAAAACACAGTCTAGGCTATTGATTAGGACTTAGTATAACGGGCCAACACACTATGAGGCGTGTTACCCAAAATGGGGATTTAAAAGAGAGAGGAAAAAGAGAAAGTACATGAGAGAAATATACATTTGGGTGCATTCGTCAGCCATGCTTATTTTAACCCCTAGCCTTGCCCCGAACTGCCGCTCTTATGGGTCAGAATATAATGATGTAATTACGTCTTCTCAGATGGGAAGCTCCGCGTGGCTCGTTTAGGCTTCTCAATGACGCACTTCTCCGGCGCAACCCTCTGGTTGTCCTCACGATGTCAGTGTCCCTTTTGGCTTAGTGGTCCGATTCCTCGCCCTTGCTCTGATAGGGGTCGTCTGAGGACAGACAGCTCTGTAGCTCAGAGCTCACAGAAGTAGATACCACGATTCGATGGAGAGTGGAGGCTGGGTGTTTCGGCTTAAATTCACCCGCTTAGACACGGCTACTCGTTCGTAGCTCGTGTAGAAAAACATTTCTTTGTCTTCTTCCTTGCGTTGCGTTTTGGGGTTCGTTTACTTTTTTTTTAGACCTTGGCTGCAGCTTGGGGTCACTTAGTCTGTCCTGTTCGTTCTTAACCCCCATGTTTTATACCCTTGGGTCAGAAGTGGGCGTAACCACCTTTCTCTGGGACAACCAAATTGAGGCAAGGTCTGGATTTAACTAGTTAAGAGGCTGGAGGTCTAGATTTAACTACACTGCTGAAAAAAATAAAGGGAACACTAAAATAACACATCCTAGATCTGAATGAATGAAATAATCTTATTAAATACTTTTTTCTTTTTTCTTTACATAGTTGAATGTGCTGACAACAAAATCACACAAAAATAATCAATGGAAATCCAATTTATCAACCCATGGAGGTCTGGATTTGGAGTCACACTCAAAATTAAAGTGGAAAACCACACTACAGGCTGATCCAACTTTGATGTAATGTCCTTAAAACATGTCAAAATGAGGCTCAGTAGTGTGTGTGGCCTCCACGTGCCTGTATGACCTCCCTACAATGCCTGGGCATGCTCCTGATGAGGTGGCGGATGGTCTCCTGAGGGATCTCCTCCCAGACCTGGACTAAAGCATCCGCCAACTCCTGGACAGTCTGTGGTGCAACGTGGCGTTGGTGGATGGAGCGAGACATGATGTCCCAGATGTGCTCAATTGGATTCAGGTCTGGGGAACGGGCGGGCCAGTCCATAGCATCAATGCCTTCCTCTTGCAGGAACTGCTGACACACTCCAGCCACATGAGGTCTAGCATTGTCTTGCATTAGGAGTTACCCAGGGCCAAGCGCACCAGCATATGGTCTCACAAGGGGTCTGAGGATCTCATCTCGGTACCTAATGGCAGTCAGGCTACCTCTGTCGAGCACATGGAGGGCTGTGCGGCCCCCCAAAGAAATGCCACCCCACACCATGACTGACCCACCGCCAAACCGGTCATGCTGGAGGATGTTGCAGGCAGCAGAACGTTCTCCACGGCGTCTCCAGACTCTGTCACGTCTGTCACATGTGCTCAGTGTGAACCTGCTTTCATCTGTGAAGAGCACAGGGCGCCAGTGGCGAATTTGCCAATCTTGGTGTTCTCTGGCAAATGACAAACGTCCTGCACGGTGTTGGGCTGTAAGCACAACCCCCACTTGTGGACGACGGCCCCTCATACCACCCTCATGGAGTCTGTTTCTGACCGTTTGAGCAGAAACATGCACATTTGTGGCCTGCTGGAGGTCATTTTGCAGGGCTCTGGCAGTGCTCCTCCTGCTCCTCCTTGCACAAAGGCGGAGGTAGCGGTCCTGCTGCTGGGTTGTTGCCCTCCTACGGCCTCCTCCACGTCTCCTGATGTACTGGCCTGTCTCCTGGTAGCGCCTCCATGCTCTGGACACTACTATTGCCTATAATTTCCACTTGTTGTCTATTCCATTTGCACAACAGCATGTGAAATTTATTTTCAATCAGTGTTGCTTCCTAAGTGGACAGTTTGATTTCACAGAAGTATGATTGACTTGGAGTTACATTGTGTTGTTTAAGTGTTCCCTTTATTTTGTTGAGCAGTGTAGTTAAGAGGCAAGGTCTAGATTTATCTAGTTAAGAGGCAAGGTCTAGATTTATCTAGTTAAGAGGCAAGGTCTAGATTTAACTAGTTAAGAGGCAAGGTCTAGATTTAATTAGTTAAGAGGCAAGGTCTAGATTTTACTCAAATCCAATTTTAGACAACTAACTTCACATTCCATCTTTACCAAAACATTCTCTTTTGATTTGAACATTTTCCACACAACGTACAATGTATAAACATCAGGCCTATACTGGGTCGCTGTGTGGATGGGCAGTTGGTCAGGTTTCCTGGTCGCTGTGTGGATGGGCAGTTGGCCAGGTTTCCTGGTCGCTGTGTGGATGGGCAGTTGGCCAGGTTTCCTGGTCGCTGTGTGGATGGGCAGTTGGTCAGGTTTCCTGGTCGCTGTGTGGATGGGCAGTTGGTCAGGTTTCCTGGTCGCTGTGTGGATGGGCAGTTGGCCAGGTTTCCTGGTCGCTGTGTGGATGGGCAGTTGGGCAGTTGGGCAGGTTTCCTGGTCGCTGTGTGGATGGGCAGTTGGGCAGGTTTCCTGGTCGCTGTGTGGTTGGGCAGTTGGTCAGGTTTCCTGGTCGCTGTGTGGATGGGCAGTTGGTCAGGTTTCCTGGTCGCTGTGTGGATGGGCAGTTGGCCAGGTTTCCTGGTCGCTGTGTGGATGGGCAGTTGGGCAGTTGGGCAGGTTTCCTGGTCGCTGTGTGGATGGGCAATTGGTCAGGTTTCCTGGTCGCTGTGTGGATGGGCAGTTGGGCAGTTGGTCAGGTTTCCTGGTCGCTGTGTGGATGGGCAGTTGGTCAGGTTTCCTGGTCGCTGTGTGGATGGGCAGTTGGTCAGATTTCCTGGTCGCTGTGTGGATGGGCAGTTGGTCAGGTTTCCTGGTCGCTGTGTGGATGGGCAGTTGGGCAATTTTCCTGGTCGCTGTGTGGATGGGCAGTTGGTCAGGTTTCCTGGTCGCTGTGTGGATGGGCAGTTGGGCAATTTTCCTGGTCGCTGTGTGGATGGGCAGTTGGGCAGTTGGTCAGGTTTCCTGGTCGCTGTGTGGATGGGCAGTTGGTCAGGTTTCCTGGTCGCTGTGTGGATGGGCAGTTGGCCAGGTTTCCTGGTCGCTGTGTCGATGGGCAGTTGGTCAGGTTTTCTGGTCGCTGTGTGGATGGGCAGTTGGGCAGTTGGCCAGGTTTCCTGGTCGCTGTGTCGATGGGCAGTTGGTCAGGTTTTCTGGTCGCTGTGTGGATAGGCAGTTGGTTAGGTTTCCTGGTCGCTGTTTTTCTTGACAGGTGGGCGTTTCCAGGTCCTGCGGGTTGAGGAGCTGGTCCTGTGGGTGGCAGGGTTCTTCCTGGTGCAAGGGGTGGGTGTGACCTGGGTCACGTGGACACAGCGGTGGGCGTGTCCGTCACAGCGGGTGCAGTGGCAGCGGCGGGACTCTGGGTAGTAGAGCACGTTGTTGGCATGCAGCGGGCAGCCTGGCACGCGGGCGGGATGATAGACCAGGGAGTGGGGCATGCAGCCACGTTGGATCAGGTAACTCTTACCCACACGCCCCTTCACATTGGTGTCCTGACACGGGAAGGGGTCAAAGGTTAGAGATCAGGGAAAAGGGTCAAGAGAGAGAGACTCATCCCCCAGCATATCTCACTCTGCTCTCAGCCACAGGTCTTGTTTAAATACGAAGGAAGGAAGGAAGGAAGGAAGGAAGGAAGGAAGGAAGGAAGGAAGGAAGGAAGGAAGGAAGGAGAGAAATTAATCAATGAAGGTATGAATGAAGGTGAATGAATGAATGAATGAATGAATGAATGAATGAATGAAAGAGAGAGAAATGAAGGTATGAATTAATGAATGAATGAATGAATGAATTAAAGAGAGAAATGAGGGAATGAATGAATGAATGAATGAATGAATGAATGAATGAATGAAAGAGAGAAATGAAGGTATGAATGAACGAAAGAGAGAGAGAGATGAAGGTAGGAATGAATGAATGAATGAATGAATGAATGAAAGAGAAAATGAAGGTATGAATGAATGATTGAATGAATGAATGAATGAATGAATGAAAGAGAGAGAGAAATGAAGGTAGGGATGAATGAAAGAGAGAAATGAAGGTATGAATGAATGAATGAATGAATGAGAAAATGAAGGTATGAATGAATGAATGAATGAATGAATGAATGAATGAATGAATGAATGAATGAATGAATGAATGAATGAAAGAGAGAGAGAAATGAAGGTAGGGATGAATGAAAGAGAGAAATGAAGGTATGAATGAATGAATGAATGAAAGAATGAATGAATGAATGAATGAGAGAGAGAGAAATGAAGGTAAGAATGAATGAATGAAGGAAAGAGAGAGAGAAATGAAGGTAGAAATGAATGAATGAATGAATGAATGAATGAAAAGAAAGAGAGAAATGAAGGTATGAATGAATGAATGAATGAGAGAGAGAGAAATGAAGGTATGAAGGAATATTGAGATATCTAACCTGTGTGTGGCAGAAGCCACTGCAGATGGTGGTGTTGACGGCAATACACTGAGAACAACCTCTCTTCTCTATCAGTAGCGTGTAGTTTTCCATCATACACACGCACACACCTCCACCCAGCCACACAAACAGCAGCACCCACGCCAACACATACATACTGGAACACAACTCGTACACTAGAAGCTAATTTAGTCGTACCGTGTCTCTCCAATATGAATTGACTCTAACATCTTTCTCTCTTTCTCTCTCTCTCTCTCTCTCTCTCTCTTTCTCTCTCTGTTTCTCTGCAGTGATGGGGAACTCTCTTCTCTCCTCTTTCTGTTCCAGCGTTTGTTTGCTCTCTCATCTGTGGATCTTATGTCAGTGGATAATCTTTGAGTGGTGCTGATAGACTCTGTTAGGGTCCTGAGAGGGTCTTGTAGTGTCCTGATAGGCTCTGTTAGGGGCCGGTCCCTCCCTCCCACTTAATCCTCCTGAATCCACCTTGATCTTCTGGGTGTGTTATCAGCCCCAGCAGACAGCCAGAAGGGTCCTCTCACTGCCCTCCCAGACACAACCACCTGCCCTGCACACAGACAACGTGCTCACACGGCGGACACGAGGGTGTGCCGGGGGTCGATATAAGCTCAGGGATTGAGTCTGAGTGTTAACAGGAAGATCACAGAGGTAGTGACAAGGTTGTTACATTTGTTGTTAGGTAAGGACTCAGCGGAGTGGTGGGGGGGACGTTGTTGTTAGGTAAGGACTCAGCAGAGTGGTGGGGGGGACGTTGTTGTTAGGTAAGGACTCAGCGGAGTGGTGGGGGGACGTTGTTGTTAGGTAAGGACTCAGCGGTGTGGTGGGGGGACATTGTTGATAGGTAAGGACTCAGCGGAGTGGTGGGGGGGACGTTGTTGTTAGGTAAGGACTCAGCGGTGTGGTGGGGGGACGTTGTTGTTAGGTAAGGACTCAGCGGTGTGGTGTGGGGGACATTGTTGTTAGGTAAGGACTCAGCGGAGTGGTGTGGGGGACATTGTTGTTAGGTAAGGACACAGCGGAGTGGTGGGGGGGACGTTGTTGTTAGGTAAGGACTCAGCAGAGTGGTGTGGGGGACATTGTTGTTAGGTAAGGACTCAGCGGAGTGGTGTGGGGGGACATTGTTGTTAGGTAAGGACACAGCGGAGTGGTGGGGGGGGACGTTGTTGTTAGGTAAGGACTCAGCGGTGTGGTGGGGGGACATTGTTGATAGGTAAGGACTCAGCGGTGTGGTGAGGGACATTGTTGTTAGGTAAGGACTCAGCGGAGTGGTGGGGGGGACGTTGTTGTTAGGTAAGGACTCAGCGGTGTGGTGGGGGGACATTGTTGATAGGTAAGGACTCAGCGGTGTGGTGGGGGGGACATTGTTGTTAGGTAAGGACTCAGCGGTGTGGAGGGGGGACGTTGTTGTTAGGTAAGGACTCAGCGGAGTGGTGGGGGGACGTTGTTGTTAGGTAAGGACTCAGTGGTGTGGTGGGGGGACATTGTTGTTAGGTAAGGACTCAACGGAGTGATGGGGGACGTTGTTGTTAGGTAAGGACTCAGCGGTGTGGTGGGGGGACGTTGTTGTTAGGTAAAGACTCAGCGGTGTGGTGGGGGGACGTTGTTGTTAGGTAAGGACTCAGCGGAGTGGTGGGGGGACGTTGTTGTTAGGTAAGGACTCAGCGGTGTGGTGGGGGACATTGTTGTTAGGTAAGGACTCAGCGGTGTGGTGGGGGGACATTGTTGTTAGGTAAGGACTCAGTGGTGTGGTGGGGGATGTTGTTGTTAGGTAAGGACTCAGCGGTGTGGTGGGGGGGACGTTGCTGATAGGTAAGGACTCAGCAGTGTGGTGGGGGGGGACGTTGTTGATAGGTAAGGACTCAGCGGTGTGGTGTGGGGACGTTGTTGTTAGGTAAGGACTCAGCGGAGTGGTGGGGGGACGTTGTTGTTAGGTAAGGACTCAGAGGTGTGGTGGGGGGACGTTGTTGTTAGGTAAGGACTCAGCGGAGTGGTGGGGGGACGTTGTTGTTAGGTAAGGACTCAGCAGAGTGGTGGGGGGACGTTGTTGTTAGGTAAGGACTCAGCGGTGTGGTGGGGGGACGTTGTTGTTAGGTAAGGACTCAGTGGAGTGGTGGGGGGACGTTGTTGTTAGGTAAGGACTCAGCGGTGTGGTGGGGGGACGTTGTTGTTAGGTAAGGACTCAGCGGTGTGGTGGGGGGACATTGTTGTTAGGTAAGGACTCAGCGGTGTGGTGGGGGACGTTGTTGTTAGGTAAGGACTCAGCGGTGTGGTGGGGGGACATTGTTGTTAGGTAAGGACTCAGCGGTGTGGTGGGGGGACATTGTTGTTAGGTAAGGACTCAGAGGTGTGGTCGGGGGACGTTGTTGTTAGGTAAGGACTCAGCGGTGTGGTGGGGGGACGTTGTTGTTAGGTAAGGACTCAGCGGTGTGGTGGGGGGGACGTTGTTGTTAGGTAAGGACTCAGAGGAGTGGTGGGGGGACGTTGTTGTTAGGTAAGGACTCAGCGGTGTGGTGGGGGGACGTTGTTGTTAGGTAAAGACTCAGCGGTGTGGTGGGGGGACATTGTTGTTAGGTAAGGACTCAGTGGTGTGGTGGGGGATGTTGTTGTTAGGTAAGGACTCAGCGGTGTGGTGGGGGGGGACGTTGCTGATAGGTAAGGACTCAGCAGTGTGGTGGGGGGGGACGTTGTTGATAGGTAAGGACTCAGCGGTGTGGTGTGGGGACGTTGTTGTTAGGTAAGGACTCAGCGGAGTGGTGGGGGGACGTTGTTGTTAGGTAAGGACTCAGCGGTGTGGTGGGGGACGTTGTTGTTAGGTAAGGACTCAGCGGAGTGGTGGGGGGACGTTGTTGTTAGGTAAGGACTCAGCGGAGTGGTGGGGGGGACGTTGTTGTTAGGTAAGGACTCAGCGGTGTGGTGGGGGACATTGTTGTTAGGTAAGGACTCAGTGGTGTGGTGTGGGGACGTTGTTGTTAGGTAAGGACTCAGCGGGGTGGTGGGGGGACGTTGTTGTTAGGTAAGGACTCAGTGGTGTGGTGGGGGGACGTTGTTGTTAGGTAAGGACTCAGCGGAGTGGTGGGGGGACGTTGTTGTTAGGTAAGGACTCAGCGGTGTGGTGGGGGGACATTGTTGTTAGGTAAGGACTCAGCGGTGTGGTGGGGGACGTTGTTGTTAGGTAAGGACTCAGCGGTGTGGTGGGGGGGACATTGTTGTTAGGTAAGGACTCAGCGGTGTGGTGGGGGGGACGTTGCTGATAGGTAAGGACTCAGCGGTGTGGTGGGGGGGACGTTGTTGATAGGTAAGGACAGCGGTGTGGTGTGGGGACGTTGTTGTTAGGTAAGGACTCAGCGGAGTGGTGGGGGGACGTTGTTGTTAGGTAAAGACTCAGCGGTGTGGTGGGGGGACGTTGTTGTTAGGTAAGGACTCAGCGGTGTGGTGGGGGGACGTTGCTGATAGGTAAGGACTCAGCGGTGTGGTGGGGGGGACGTTGTTGATAGGTAAGGACTCAGCGGTGTGGTGGGGGGACATTGTTGTTAGGTAAGGACTCAGCGGTGTGGTGGGGGGACATTGTTGTTAGGTAAAGACTCAGTGGTGTGGTGGGGGGACGTTGTTGTTAGGTAAGGACTCAGCGGTGTGGTGGGGGGGAAGTTGCTGATAGGTAAGGACTCAGCGGTGTGGTGGGGGGGGACGTTGTTGATAGGTAAGGACTCAGCGGTGTGGTGTGGGGACGTTGTTGTTAGGTAAGGACTCAGCGGAGTTGTGGGGGGACGTTGTTGTTAGGTAAGGACTCAGCGGTGTGGTGGGGGGACATTGTTGTTAGGTAAGGACTCAGTGGTGTGGTGTGGGGACGTTGTTGTTAGGTAAGGACTCAGCGGTGTGGTGGGGGGACGTTGTTGTTAGGTAAGGACTCAGCGGAGTGGTGGGGGGACGTTGTTGTTAGGTAAGGACTCAGCGGTGTGGTGGGGGGGAAGTTGTTGATAGGTAAGGACTCAGCGGTGTGGTGGGGGGGACGTTGTTGATTGGTAAGGACTCAGCGGTGTGGTGGGGGGACGTTGTTGTTAGGTAAGGACTCAGCGGAGTTGTGGGGGGACGTTGTTGTTAGGTAAGGACTCAGCGGAGTGGTGGGGGGACGTTGTTGTTAGGTAAGGACTCAGCGGAGTGGTGTTGGGACGTTGTTATTTGGTAAGGACTCAGCGGTGTGGTGGGGGGACATTGTTGATAGGTAAGGACTCAGCAGAGTGATGGGGGGACGTTGTTGTTAGGTAAGGACTCAGCGGAGTGGTGGTGGGGGGGAGACAGGCTTTATTGTACAACCATCACCACAACAACAACAACAGCCTTTATCTCTGCCGGATTGGATTCCAACTCTAATGTTAAAATAAACAGCCACATGTTGGTTATACAACTAGCCTTATACAACAGATAGTCTTAGTTCTACTGGTTCCTTCTGGTACAACTGACCAGGTTACTTATTACGTACATCTGCCTGCATAACAACTGTTCAGAAGGCTTCAGTATGTAGGACGGATAACCCGTGAGATCACAACATGAATATGTACAGTGTGTGTGTGTGTGTGTGTGTGTGTGTGTGTGTGTGTGTTTTTATTTTATTTTATTTTATTCCACCTTTATTTAATAACCAGTTAGTCCAGTTGAGAACAAGTTCTCATTTACAACTGAGACCTGGCCAAGAATAAAGCAAAGCAGTTCGACACAAACAACAACACAGAGTTACACATGGAATAAACAAACGTACAGTCAATAACACAAAAGGAAAGAAAAATAGAAAAATCTATGTACAGTGTGTGCAAATGTAGAAGAGTAGGGAGGTAGGGCAATAAATAGGCCATAGAGGCGAAGTAATTACAATTTAGCATTAACACTAGAGTGATAAATGTGCAGATGATGATGTGCAAGTAGAGATACTGGGGTGCAAAAGAGCAAGAGGATAAATAACAATATGGGGATGAGGTAGTTGGATGGGCTATTTACAGATGGGCTGTGTACAGGTACAGTGATCTGTGAGCTGCTCTGACAGCTGATGCTTAAAGTTAGTGAGCGGAATATAAGACTCCAGCTTCAGTGATTTTTGCAATTCGCTCCAGTCATTGGCAGCAGAGAACTGGAAGGAAAGGCTTGGCTTTGGGGATGACCAGTGAAATATACCTGCTGGAGCGCGTGCTACGGGTGGGTGCTGCTATGGTGATCAGTGAGCGGAGATAAGGGGGGACTTTACCTAGCAGAGACTTGTAGATGACCTGGAGCCAGTGGGTTTGGCGACGAATATGTAGCGAGGGCCAGCCGACTAGAGCATACAGGTCGCAGTGGTCGGTAGTATATGGGGCTTTAGTAACAAAACGGATGGCACTGTGATAGACAGCATCCAATTTGCTGAGTAGAGTGTTGGAGGCTATTTTGTAAATGACATCGCCGAAGTCAAGGATTGGTAGGATAGTCAGTTTTACGAGGGTATGTTTGGCAGCATGAGTGAAGGAGGCTTTGTTGCGAAATAGGAAGCCGATTGTAGATTTAATTTTGGATTGGAGATGCTTAATGTGAGTCTGGAAGGAGAGTTTACAGTCTAACCAGACATCTAGGTATTTGTAGTTGTCCACATATTCTAAGTCAGAGCCGTCCAGAGTAATGATGCTGGACGGTTGGGCGGGTGCAGGCAGCGATCGGTTGAAGAGCATGCATTTAGTTTTACTTGCATTTAAAAGCAATTGGAGGCCTCGGAAGGAGAGTTGTATGGCATTGAAGCTCGTCTGGAGGGTTGTTAACACAGTGTCCAAAGAAGGGCCAGAAGTATACAGAATGGTGTCGTCTGCGTAGAGGTGGATAAAAGAATCACCAGCAGCAAAGAGCGACATCATTGATGTATACAGAGAAAAGAGTCGGCCCGAGAATTGAACCCTGTGGCACCCCCATAGAGACTGCCAGAGGTCCGGACAACAGGCCGTCCGATTTGACACACTGAACTCTATCAGAGAAGCAGTTGGTGAACCAGGCGAGGCCGTCATTTGAGAAACCAAGGCTATTGAGTCTGCCGATAAGAATGTGGTGATTGACAGAGTCGAAAGCCTTGGCCAGGTCGATGAAGATGGCTGCACAGTACTGTCCTTTATCAATGGCGGTTATGATATCGTTTAGGACCTTGAGCGTGGCTGAGGTGCACCCATGACCAGCTCGAAAACCAGATTGCATAGTGGAGAAGGGACAGTGGGATTCGAAATGGTCGGTGATCTGTTTGTTAACTTGACTTTCTAAGGTTTTAGAAAGGCAGGGCAGGATGGATATAGTCTATAACAGTTTAAGTCTAGAGTGTGTATGATATACACTTTATAAACAAAATGTGGACACCCCTTCAAATTAGGGGATTTGGTTATTTCAGCCACACCCGTTGCTGACAGGTGTATAAAATTGAGCACACAGCCAAGCAATCTCCACAGACAAACATTGGCAGTAGAATAGTCTTACCGAAGAGCTGAGTGACTTTCAACGTGGCACCGTCACAGAATGCCACCTTTCCAACTAGTCAGTTTGTCAAATTTCTGCCCTGCTAGAGCTGCCTCGGTCAACTGTAAGTGCTGTTATTATGAAGTGGAAATGTCTAGGAGTAACAACGGCTAAGCCGTGAAGTGGTAGGCCACACAAGCGCACAGAATGGGACCGCCAAGTGCTGAAGCTCGTAACGCGTAAATATCGTCTGTCCTCGGATGCAACACTCCCTACAGAGTTCCTAACTACCTCTGGCAGAAACATCAGCACAAAAACTGTTAGGCGGTAGTTTAATGAAATTGGTTTCCATGGCCGTGCAGCCACACACAACCCTGGAATGGCTCACTGCCATTGGACTCTGGAGCAGTGAAAACGTGTGAATCACTCTTCACCATCTGGCAGTCAGACGGACGAATCTGGGTTTGGCGGATGCCAGGAGGACATTTACATTTACGTCATTTAGCAGACGCTCTGATCCAGAGTGACTTACAAATTGCTGCATTCACCTTATGATATCCAGTGGAACAACCACTTTACAATAGTATTTTATTTTTTTTTACATTGGGGGGGGGTTAGAAGGATTACTTTATCCTATCCCAGGTATTTCTTAAAGAGGTGGGGTTTCAGGTGTCTCCGGAAGGTGGTGATTGACTCCGCTGTCCTGGCGTCGTGAGGGAGCTTGTTCCACCATTGGGGTGCCAGAGCAGCGAACAGTTTTGACTGGGCTGAGCAGGAACTGTGCTTCCGCAGAGGTAGGGGGGCCAGCAGGTCAGAGGTGGATGAACGCAGTGCCCTTGTTTGGGTGTAGGGACTGATCAGAGCCTGAAGGTACGGAGGTGCCGTTCCCCTCACAGCTCCGTAGGCAAGCACCATGGTCTTGTAGCAGATGCGAGCTTCAACTAGAAGCCATTGGAGTGTGCGGAGGAGCGGGGTGACGTGAGAGAACTTGGGAAGGTTGAACACCAGACGGGCTGCGGCATTCTGGATGAGTTGTAGGGATTTAATGGCACAGGCAGGGAGCCTAGCCAACAGCGAGTTGCAGTAATCCAGACGGGAGATGACAAGTGCCTGGATTAGGACCTGCGCCGCTTCCTGTGTAAGGCAGGGTCGTACTCTGCGAATGTTGTAGAGCATGAACCTACAGGATCGGGTCACCGCCTTGATGTTAGCGGAGAATGACAGGGTGTTGTCCAGGGTCCCGCCAAGGCTCTTAACACTCTGGGAGGAGGACACAATGGAGTTGTCAACCGTGATGGCGAGATCATGGAACGGGCAGTCCTTCCCCGGGAGGGAGAGCAGCTCCGTCTTGCCGAGGTTCAGCTTGAGGTGGTGATCCGTCATCCACACTGATATGTCTGCCAGACATGCAGAGATGCGATTCGCCACCTGGTTATCAGAAGGGGGAAAGGAGAAGATTAACCTCTATGGGCTAGGTGGGACGCTTGCGCAGGGATATTTTACAGCCATTTAAAGACAAGACTCTCGTTAATCTAACCACACTGTCCGATTTCAAAAAGGCTTTACAACGAAAGCAAAACATTAGATTATGTCAGCAGAGTACCAAGCCAGAAATAATCAGACACCCATTTTTCAAGCCAGCATATAATGTCACCAAAACCCAGAAGACAGCTAAATGCAGCACTCACCTTTGATGATCTTCATCAGATGACAACCCTAGGACATTATGTTATACAATACATGCATGTTTTGTTCAATCAAGTTCATATTTATGTCAAAAACCAGCTTTTTACATTAGCATGTGACGTTCTGAACTAGCATACCCCCCGCAAACTTCCGGGGAATTCGCTAACATTTTACTAAATTACTCACGATAAACGTTCACAAAAAGCATAACAATTATTTTAAGAATTATAGATACAGACCTCCTCTATGCACTCGATATGTCCGATTTTAAAATAGCTTTTTGGTGAAAGCACATTTTGCAATATTCTAAGTACATAGCCCAGGCATCACGGGCTCGCTATTTAGACACCCGGCAAGTTTAGCACTCACCATAATCATATTTACTATTATAAAAGTTTCATTACCTTTTGTTGTCTTCGTCAGAATGCACACCCAGGACTGCTACTTCAATAACAAATGTTGGTTTGGTCCAAAATAATCCATCGTTATATCCGAATAGCGGCGTTTTGTTCGTGCGTTCCAGACACTATCCGAAATAGTAAAGAAGTGTCGCGCGCATGGCGCAATTCGTGACAATAAAATTCTAAATATTCCATTACCGTACTTCGAAGCATGTCAACCGCTGTTTAAAATCAATTTTTACGACATTCTTCTCGTAGAAAAGCGATAATATTCCGACAGGGAATCTCCTTTTCGGCAAACAGAGGAAAAAATCCCAAAGGCGGGGGCGGTCGGGGTCACGCGCATAAGCCCAGTGTCCCTTGATCGGCCACTTGAGAAAGGCGATAATGTGTTTCAGCCTGGGGCTGGAATGACGACATTCTGTTTTTTCCCGGGCTCTGAGCGCCTATGGACGACGTGGGAAGTGTCACGTTAGAGCAGAGATCCTTAGTAAATGATAGAGATGGAAAAGAAGTTCAAGAAATGGTCAGACAGGCCACTTCCTGTAAAGGAATCTCTCAGGTTTTGACCTGCCATTTGAGTTCTGTTATACTCACAGACACCATTCAAACAGTTTTAGAAAATTTAGGGTGTTTTCTATCCATATGTAATAAGTATATGCATATTCTAGTTACTGGGTAGGAGTGGTAACCAGATTAAATCGGGTATGTTTTTTATCCAGCCGTGTCAATACTGCCCCCTAGCCCTAACAGGTTAACTGTGTGTCGTCTGCGTAGCAATGATAGGAGAGACCATGTGAGAGGATATGACAGAGCCAAGTGACTTGGTGTATAGCGAGAATAGGAGAGGGCCTAGAACTGAACCCTGGGGGACACCAGTCCCCCAGGGCTCAATGCATAGTGCCAAACTCTGAAGTTTGGCTGTTTTTGGTTTGGGCCCCTTAGTTCCAGTGAAGGAAAATCTTAATGCTACAGCATATAATGATGATTCCAGACTATTCTGTGCTTCCAAGTTTGTGGCAACAGTTTGGGGAAGGCCCATTCCTGTTTCAGCATGACAATGCCCCCGTGCCCAATGCGAGGTCCATACAGAAATGGATTGGAAGGAGTGTGAAGGTGAACGGAAAGGCTGGAGCAACGAACCACCCTTGCTGTCTCTGCCTTGCCGGTTCCCCTCTCTCCACTGGGATTCTCTGCCTCTAACCCTATTACAGGGGCTGAGTCACTGGCATACTGGTGTTCTTCCATGCCGTCCATGGGAGGGGTGCGTCACTTGAGTGGGTTGAGTCATTGATGTGGTCTTCCTGTCTGGGTTGGCGCCCCCCCTTGGGTTGTGCCGTGGCGGAGATCTTTGTGGGCTAGACTCGGCCTTGTTCAAGGACGGTAAGTTGGTGGTTGGAGACATCCCTCTAGTGGTGTGGGGGCTGTGCTTTGGCAAAGTGGGTGGGGTTATATCCTGCCTGTTTGGCCCTGTCCGGGGGTTTCATCGGATGGGGCCACAGTGTCTCCTGACCCCTCCTGTCTCAGCCTCCAGTATTTATGCTGCAGTAGTTTATGTGTCGGGGGGCTAGGGTCAGTCTGTTACATCTGGAGTATTTCTCTTGTCTTATCCGGTGTCCTGTGTGAATTTAAATATGCTCTCTCTAATTCTCTCTTTCTCTCTTTCTTTCTTTCTCTCGGAGGACCTGAGCTCTAGGACCATGCCTCAGGACTACCTGGCATGATGACTCCTTGCTGTCCCCAGTCCACCTGGCTGTGCTGCTGCTCCAGTTTCAACTGTTCTGCCTGCGGCTATGGAACCCTGACCTGTTCACCGGACGTGCTTGTTGCACCCTCGACAACTACTATGATTATTATTATTTGACCATGCTGGTCATTTATGAACATTTTAACATCTTGACCATGTTCTGTTATAATATCCACCCGGCACAGCCAGAAGGGGACTGGCCACCCCTCATAGCCTGGTTCTTCTCTAGGTTTCTTCCTAGGTTTTTTGCCTTTCTAGGGAGTTTTTCTTAGGGAGTTTTTCCTAGCCACCGTGCTTCTTTCACATGCATTGCTTGCTGTTTGGGGTTTTAGGCTGGGTTTCTGTACAGCACTTTGAGATATCAGCTGATGTACGAAGGGCTATATAAATAAATTTGATTTGATTCGATTGTCGAAAGCGGTGTGGAAGAACTTGACTGCCCTTGACAGAGCCCTGACCTGAACACCATTGGGATGAATTGGAACGCTGACTGCGAGCCAGGACATGTCGCCCAACATTATTGGCTGACCTCACAAATGCTCTTGTGGCTGAATGGAAGCAAGTCCCCACAGCAATGTTCCAACATCTAGTGGAAAGCCTTCCCAGAAGAGTGGAGGCTGTTATAGCAGCAAAGGGAGAAACCAACTCCATATTAATGTCCAGGTTTTTGGAATGAGATGTTCGACAAGCAGGTGTCCACATACTTTTTGATCACGTAGTCGAGGGAAGTAGTTGGTGATCAAAATACGTTTTCAAATGTTCATTTTTTAGAAATACATTTTAACGGACTTCAGAAACTGCAATGGAAAGAGGAGCCTATTCTGTAGTGGATAGGATGTGGTGACTAAGAAAGGTGAGGTGAGGCGTAGATACGTCCTGGCATAGTTTAATGACTCTAGTCAGCAGGGATAGTGTGTTATAACCAGTCAGTCAGCAGGGATAGTGTGTTATAACCAGTCAGTCAGCAGGGATAGTGTGTTATAACAGTCAGTCAGCAGGGTTAGTGTGTTATAACCAGTCAGTCAGCAGGGATAGTGTGTTATAACCAGTCAGTCAGCAGGGTTAGTGTGTTATAACCAGTCAGTCAGCAGGGTTAGTGTGTTATAACCAGTCAGTCAGCCAGCAGGGTTAGTGTGTTATAACCAGTCAGTCAGCCAGCAGGGTTAGTGTGTTATAACCAGTCAGTCAGCCAGCAGGGTTAGTGTGTTATAACCAGTCAGTCAGCCAGCAGGGTTAGTGTGTTATAACCAGTCAGTCAGCCAGCAGGGTTAGTGTGTTATAACCAGTCAGTCAGCCAGCAGGGTTAGTGTGTTATAACCAGTCAGTCAGCCAGCAGGGTTAGTGTGTTATAACCAGTCAGTCAGCCAGCAGGGTTAGTGTGTTATAACCAGTCAGTCAGCAGGGTTAGTGTGTTATAACCAGTCAGTCAGCAGGGTTAGTGTGTTATAACCAGTCAGTCAGCAGGGATAGTGTGTTATAACCAGTCAGCCAGCAGGGATAGTGTGTTATAACCAGTCAGCCAGCAGGGATAGTGTGTTATAACCAGTCAGCCAGCAGGGATAGTGTGTTATAACCAGTCAGCCAGCAGGGTTAGTGTGTTATAACCAGTCAGCCAGCAGGGTTAGTGTGTTATAACCAGTCAGCCAGCAGGGATAGTGTGTTATAACCAGTCAGTCAGCAGGGATAGTGTGTTATAACCAGTCAGCCAGCAGGGTTAGTGTGTTATAACCAGTCAGCCAGCAGGGTTAGTGTGTTATAACCAGTCAGCCAGCAGGGATAGTCTGTTATAACCAGTCAGTCAGCAGGGTTAGTGTGTTATAACCAGTCAGTCAGTCAGCAGGGTTAGTGTGTTATAACCAGTCAGTCAGCCAGCAGGGATAGTGTGTTATAACCAGTAAACCAACAGGGTTAGTGTGTTATAACCAGTTAGTCAGTAGGGTTAGTGTGTTATAACCAGTCAGTCAGTCAGCAGGGTTACTGTGTTATAACCAGTTAGTCAGCAGGGTTAGTGTGTTATAACCAGTCAGTCAGCAGGGTTAGTGTGTTATAACCAGTTAGTCAGTAGGGTTAGTGTGTTATAACCAGTCAGTCAGCAGGGTTAGTGTGTTATAACCAGTTAGTCAGCAGGGTTAGTGTGTTATAACCAGTCAGTCAGCAGGGTTAGAGTGTTATAACCAGTCAGTCAGCCAGCAGGGATAGTGTGTTATAACCAGTCAACCAGCAGGGTTAGTGTGTTATAACCAGTCAGCCAGCAGGGATAGTGTGTTATAACCAGTCAGTCAGCAGGGTTAGTGTGTTATAACCAGTCAGTCAGCAGGGTTAGTGTGTTATAACCAGTCAGTCAGCCAGCAGGGATAGTGTGTTATAACTAGTCAACCAGCAGGGTTAGTGTGTTATAACCAGTCAGTCAGCAGGGTTAGTGTGTTATAACCAGTCAGTCAGCAGGGATAGTGTGTTATAACCAGTCAGTCAGCAGGGATAGTGTGTTATAACCAGTCAGTCAGCAGGGATAGTGTGTTATAACCAGTCAGCCAGCAGGGATAGTGTGTTATAACCAGTCAGCCAGCAGGGATAGTGTGTTAGAACCAGTCAGTCAGCAGGGATGGTGTGTTATAACCAGTCAGCCAGCAGGGATAGTGTGTTATAACCAGTCAGCCAGCAGGGTTAGTGTGTTATAACCAGTCAGTCAGTCAGCAGGGATAGTGTGTTAGAACCAGTCAGTCAGTCAGCAGGGATAGTGTGTTATAACCAGTCAGTCAGCAGGGATAGTGTGTTATAACCAGTCAACCAGCAGGGATAGTGTGTTATAACCAGTCAGTCAGCCAGCAGGGTTAGTGTGTTTTAACCAGTCAGCCAGCAGGGATAGTGTGTTATAACCAGTCAGTCAGCAGGGTTAGTGTGTTATAACCTGTCAGCCAGCAAGGATAGTGTGTTATAACCAGTCAGCCAGCAGGGATAGTGTGTTATAACCAGTCAGCCAGCAGGGATAGTGTGTTATAACCAGTCAGCCAGCAGGGATAGTGTGTTATAACCAGTCAGTCAGCAGGGATAGTGTGTTATAACCAGTCAGCCAGCAGGGATAGTGTGTTATAACCAGTCAGCCAGCAGGGATAGTGTGTTATAACCAGTCAGTCAGCAGGGATAGTGTGTTATAACCAGTCAGCCAGCAGGGATAGTGTGTTATAACCAGTCTGTCAGCAGGGATAGTGTGTTATAACCAGTCTGTCAGCAGGGATAGTGTGTTATAACCAGTCAGCCAGCAGGGATAGTGTGTTATAACCAGTCAGTCAGCAGGGATAGTGTGTTATAACCAGTCAGTCAGCAGGGATAGTGTGTTATAACCAGTCAGCCAGCAGGGATAGTGTGTTATAACCAGTCTGTCAGCAGGGATAGTGTGTTATAACCAGTCAGTCAGCAGGGATAGTGTGTTATAACCAGTCAGCCAGCAGGGATAGTGTGTTATCACCAGTCTGTCAGCAGGGATAGTGTGTTATAACCAGTCTGTCAGCAGGGATAGTGTGTTATAACCAGTCAGCCAGCAGGGATAGTGTGTTATAACCAGTCTGTCAGCAGGGATAGTGTGTTATAACCAGTCTGTCAGCAGGGATAGTGTGTTATAACCAGTCTGTCAGCAGGGATAGTGTGTTATAACCAGTCTGTCAGCAGGGATAGTGTGTTATAACCAGTCAGCCAGCAGGGATAGTGTGTTATAACCAGTCAGTCAGCAGGGATAGTGTGTTATAACCTGTCAGTCAGCAGGGATAGTGTGTTATAACCAGTCTGTCAGCAGGGATAGTGTGTTATAACCAGTCTGTCAGCAGGGATAGTGTGTTATAACCTGTCAGTCAGCAGGGATAGTGTGTTATAACCTGTCAGTCAGCAGGGATAGTGTGTTATAACCTGTCAGTCAGCAGGGATAGTGTGTTATAACCAGTCAGTCAGCCAGCAGGGATAGTGTGTTATAACCAGTCAGTCAGCAGGGATAGTGTGTTATAACCAGTCAGTCAGCAGGGATAGTGTGTTATAACCTGTCAGCCAGCAGGGATAGTGTGTTATAACCTGTCTGTCAGCAGGGATAGTGTGTTATAACCTGTCAGTCAGCAGGGATAGTGTGTTATAACCAGTCTGTCAGCAGGGATAGTGTGTTATAACCAGTCTGTCAGCAGGGATAGTGTGTTATAACCAGTCAGCCAGCAGGGATAGTGTGTTATAACCAGTCAGTCAGCAGGGATAGTGTGTTATAACCTGTCAGTCAGCAGGGATAGTGTGTTATAACCAGTCTGTCAGCAGGGATAGTGTGTTATAACCAGTCTGTCAGCAGGGATAGTGTGTTATAACCTGTCAGTCAGCAGGGATAGTGTGTTATAACCTGTCAGTCAGCAGGGATAGTGTGTTATAACCTGTCAGTCAGCAGGGATAGTGTGTTATAACCAGTCAGTCAGCCAGCAGGGATAGTGTGTTATAACCAGTCAGTCAGCAGGGATAGTGTGTTATAACCAGTCAGTCAGCAGGGATAGTGTGTTATAACCTGTCAGTCAGCAGGGATAGTGTGTTATAACCTGTCTGTCAGCAGGGATAGTGTGTTATAACCTGTCAGTCAGCAGGGATAGTGTGTTATAACCAGTCAGCCAGCAGGGATAGTGTGTTATAACCAGTCAGTCAGCAGGGATAGTGTGTTATAACCAGTCTTTAGGTAATGGTAAAGTCTCACATGTTCGTCTTCCACCTGAGAGAGAGAAGGGGGCCGTGCTCAACATTCTCGCCACCTAATCCCTTAAATCTCCCAGGATTCCCCTCTAGTCCTTATCACGGCTGCCGCCATGTGCCCTCCCAGCCGGGCTCACAGGGCTCGCAACCCGCTAGCACGAAGACCAACATCAACCAGACACATCCTGTCCGGCCGCGCTATGACATCACCTGAACGCGCTTCCGATCGTTCTACGGCACAGGAGGCTGGTGAGGGGAGGCTCGTAGTAATGTCTGGAATGGAGTGAATGGAATGGGTATCAAGCACATTGAATCTGTGTGTTTTTTTTTTTTTTATGTGCTTGAAACGTTCCGTTTATTCCATTCCAGAGCCCGTCCTCCCAAATTAAAGATGTCACCAGCCGCCCGTGTTCTATCGGTCTATGTTCTTCATGTATTTACAGCACCAGTCAACAGTTTGGACACACCTCTACTCATTCAAGGGTTTTTCTTTATTTTACTATTTTCTACGTTGTAGAATAATAGTTCACATCAAACTTTGGAAATTACACATATGGAATCATGTAGTAACTAAAACCAAAAAAGTGTTAAACAAACCAAAATATATTTGAGATTCTTCAAAGTAGCCACCCTTTGCCTTGATGACAGCTTTGCACACTCTTGGCATTCTCTCAACCAGCTTCATGAGGTAGTCAGCGGGAATGCATTTCAATTAACAGGTGTGCCTTGTTAAAAGTTCATTTGTGGAATTTCTTTCCTTCTTAATGCGTTTTGAGCCAATCAGTTGTGTTGTGACAAGGTAGAGGTGGTATACAGAAGATAGCCCTATTTGGTAAAAGACCAACTCCATATTATGGCAAGAACAGATCAAATATACAAAGAGAAGCAACAGTCCATCATTACTTTAATTAAGACATGATTTTTTTACTACATGATTCTGTATGTGTTATTTCATAGTTTTGATGTCTCTCTGATTTGAGGGGTTGGGTTAAATGCGAAAGACACATTTCAGTTGAAGGCATTGTTGTACAATTGACTACTATCTCAATTTCACTCTTATTCTACAATGTAGAAAACAGTAAAAAAAAAAATAAAGAAAAACCCTTGACTGAGTAGGTGTGTCCGAACTGTTGACTGGTAATGTACGTACAGTGAAAGCCCAAAAGGTTTGGGAAAGTGACACAGGTGTTGTTGTTTTGGCACTGTACTCCAGCACTTTGGATTTGAAATTATACAATGCCGTTATTAACCTGTTGGGTCTAGGGGGCAGCATTTGCACGTCTGGATAAAAAAAATGTACCCGATTTAATCTGGTTACTAATCCTACCCAGTAACTAGAATATGCATATACTTATTATATATGGATAGGAAACACTCTAAAGTTTCTAAAACTGTTTGAATGGTGTCTGTGAGTATAACAGAACTCATTTGGCAGGCAAAACCCTGAGACATTTTCTGACAGGAAGTGGATACCTGATGTGTTGTATTGACTTTAAACCTATCCCATTGAAAAACACAGGGGCTGAGGAATATTTTGGCACTTCCTATTGCTTCCACTAGATGTCACCAGCCTTTACAAAGTGTTTTGAGTCTTCTGGAGGGAGATCTGACCGAACAAGAGCCATGGAACGATGATGTCCCATTAGACACCTGGCGCGCGAGTTCATGTTGGGTACCCTCGTTCCAATATGTTATAAAAGAGTATGCATTCGTCCACCTTGAATATTATTCATGTTCTGGTTAAAAAAGGCCCTAATGATTTATGCTATACAACGTTTGACATGTTTGAACGAACGTAAATATATTTTTTCCCCTCGTTCATGACGAGAAGTCCGGCTGGCTTAGATCATGTGCTAACAAGACGGAGATTTTTGGACATAAATGATGAGCTTTTTTGAACAAAACTACATTCGTTATGGACCTGTGATACCTGGAAGTGACATCTGATGAAGAGAATCAAAGGTAATGGATTATTTACATAGTATTTTCGATTTTAGATCTCCCCAACATGACGTCTAGTCTGTATCGCAACGCGTATTTTTCTGGGCGCAGTGCTCAGATTATTGCAAAGTGTGATTTCCCAGTAAGGTTATTTTTAAATCTGGCAAGTTGATTGCGTTCAAGAGATGTAAATCTATAATTCTTTAAATGACAATATAATATTTTACCAATGTTTTCTAATTTTAATTATTTAATTTGTGACGCTGACTTGACTGCCGGTTATTGGAGGGAAACGATTTCCTCAACATCAATGCCATAGTAAAACGCTGTTTTTGGATATAAATATGAACTTGATAGAACTAAAAATGCATGCATTGTCTAACATAATGTCCTAGGAGTGTCATCTGATGGAGATTGTAAAAGGTTAGTGCATCATTTTAGCTGGTTTTATGGTTTTGGTGACCCTGTCTTTGACTTGACAAAACATTACACACAACTCTTGTAAATGTACTGTCCTAACATACTCTAAATTTATGCTTTCGCCGTAAAACCTTTTTGAAATCGTAAAACGTGGTTAGATTAAGGAGATGTTTATCTTTCAAATGGTGTAAAATAGTTGTATTTTTGAAAAATTTGAATTTTGACATTTATTTGGATTCAAATTTGCCGCTCTTGAAATGCACCTGCTGTTGATGGAGTGCACCACGGGTGGCACGCTAGCGTCCCACCTAGCCCATAGAGGTTAAAGTGCAGACTGTCAGATTTAATTTGAGGGTATTTTCATCCGCATCGGGTGAACCGTTTAGGAATTACAGCACTTTTTTTTATACATAGCCCCCCCCCCCCCCCCCAGCCCCCCATTTTAGGTGACCCTATTCCCTAATGGTACCCTATTCCCAATGGGCCCGCTGGTCAAAAGTAGTGCACTATATAAGGAATAGGGTGCCATTTGGGACCTAGAATTAATCTATGTTTTTATATGTTAAGCTTTGCGTTTATAGCAGGAAACATCTGGTAATAAAGATCTTTTATTTTATTTTTTATTTAAATGTAGTTTTCAAATTTTCTCTTAGAATTTCAGATTTGATTTTCCCTTACGAAAAATGTATCAATCCCTACAAATATGTCCATTTAATTATACTGTACAAAAATATAAACGCAACATGCAACAATTTCTAAGGTTTTACTGAGTTACAGTTCATATATGTAAATCAGTCAATTGAAATAAATTCATTAGACCCTAATCTATGGATTTCACATGACCACCATTTGCCTCATGCAGTACGACACATCTCCTTCGCATAGAGTGGATCAGGCTGTTGATTGTGGCTTGTGGAATGTTGTCCCACTCTTCTTCAATGTCAATCCAACGTCAATCCAGAGCATACCAAACATGCTCAATGGGTGACATGTCTGGTGAGTATGCAGGCCATGGAAGAACTGGGACATTTTCAGCTTCCAGGAATTGTGTACAGATCCTTGCGACATGGGGGGGCCGTGTATTATCATGCTGATACATGAGGTGATGGCGGCAGATGAATGGCACGACAACGGGCCTCAGGATCTCATCACGGTATCTCTGTTCATTCATGTTGCCATTGATAAAATGCAATTGTAATAATTGTCCGTAGCTTATGCCTGCTCATACCATAACCCCACCGCCACCATGGGGCACTCTGTTCACAATGTTGACATCAGCAAACCGTTCGCCCACCCGACGCCATACACGTGGTCTGCGGTTGTGAGGCCGGTTGGACGTACCGCCAAAATTCTGCAAAACGACGTAGTAGGCTCGTGGTAGAGAAATGAACAATCAATTCTCTTGCAACAGCTCTGCTGGACATTTCTACATGCCAATTGCACACTTCATCAAAACTTGAGATATCTGTGGCATTGTGTTGTGTGACAAAACTGCACATTTTTAGAATGGCATTTTATTGTCCCCCAGCACAAGGTGTACCTGTGTAATGATCATGCTGTTTAAATCAGCTTCTTGATATGGCCACACCTGTCAGGTGGATGGATTATCTTGGCAGAGGAGAAACGCTCACTAACAGGGATGTAAACACAACTTTTTATCCGTGTGGATGATTTCTGAGATGCTTCCTAATCTACTTTATCATCCACATTTCCTGTGGCTGCAGGATTATTTTCCTACTTTACCAAACTGGCTTTAATTAAGATCCTACTGTAAGATATAATACAGTGAGTTTTTTTTTTCCGTGAGGCCTATAATGTTGCCACTGACCCACAGATGATCTATGGTTGTGCAATAATGTCAGTAGTTTTACAGTGTGGAGTTGAATCATGTTGTGGGTTGGCGTGTGCATGCTACATGTGTCACGTGTCCAGTATGTTGTATGTGGTCAACTGTGGTGGTGATGAGGGCTCTAAGAGGCAGCAGGGTAACTGTACACCTAGAGAAGAGGCTCTAAATCTGGGTCAGAGAGAAATACGACGCCCCTTCCTGGAGGTCTGCTCTGATCTGGCCATGCCCTCTGGACAACAGGTCACAGCACTGTGTGTGTGTGTGTGTGTGTGTGTGTGTGTGTGTGTGTGTGTGTGTGTGTGTGTGTGTGTGTGTGTGTGTGTGTGTGTGTGTGTGTGTGTGTGTGTGTGTGTGTGTGTGTGTGTGTGTGTGTGTGTGTGTGTGTGTTTGAATGGAAGAGGGCAGGTCCATGAGACAAAGGATATCAAGGATCTTGAAAGTTTATGGAGGGATGAAGAGAGGGGGGGAAAAAATGTAATCTAAATTCTCTGAGAAATTGTGTTAGTACATAATAATATAATTTTCATATTATTATTTTTGTTGTTGTTGCATAGAATGTAGATCCGTATTAGAATTATTTATTTTATACAGTCATTTTTGCTCATCTTTATCAAGGGTGCAAATAATTTTGGGAGAATAAGGAAATCACGTCAGCTCTGTTGTTGGTGTTTCTATCTGCAACAATATGGCCCTTAAGAGCGGCGCTGGCTGGTTCCTCCTGTGTTTCCTACTAAATATGGCCCTTAAGAGCGGCGCTGGCTGGTTCCTCCTGTGTTTCCTACTAAATATGGCCCTTAAGAGCGGCGCTGGCTGGTTCCTCCTGTGTTTCCTACTAAATATGGCCCTTAAGAGCGGCGCTGGCTGGTTCCTCCTGTGTTTCCTACTAAATATGGCCCTTAAGAGCTGCGCTGGCTGGTTCCTCCTGTGTTTCCTACTAAATATGGCCCTTAAGAGCTGCACTGGCTGGTTCCTCCTGTGTTTCCTACTAAATATGGCCCTTAAGAGCTGCACTGGCTGGTTCCTCCTGTGTTTCCTACTAAATATGGCCCTTAAGAGCTGTGTACAAGTTTGCTGTACGTTACTGATTTATACATGTGTGGGTATATGGTACCTGTTAGGGATTGAGGGGCTTTCTGGGATGTGCTTTGGCATATGATTGCTTTAAATAAGTGTGTTAGCTAGCATACACCGTTGTAATGGTCACATAAGCCCACAGGCTAACACAGTTGTCTTCATGCTACAGATTTTACCATCGACAACCATCAGTATCATTAAGCCCTGCACAACTAACGTGCTGTTTCCCATTTAACAGCAAATAATAAATGATGCTCAACTGGGCCCACTGGCTGGTGTGATTTATTAGGAGAAAACACAACGCACGGAGAGTACGATTATACATCTGTTACGTCAACAACATTTCCCACTTGTAATTCCGTCTTGGAGTGTTCAAGTGAAACTTCCCAGTCGGAATTAGGAAGTTCCGATAACTCCCTGATCAGGTGATGCCCTGCTAGGGCAGTGATTGGCTCCAACCTCAGATCTTCCCCAATGTGATTAGTTGAGTGACTAGCACTCTGCATATGACATCTACAATGAGCTTCTGCCTACAGGACGAAGGGATATGTCACCTGCTCGTTGGAACTAAGAAGCTCTGAGTTGAACAAGGCACGTGATTAACTACTACCACTTAACAAGTCGGAAATGTCCCAAACTAGCATGTGAACAAGGTAAATCTATACCAAAGATTTTTTTTATTTATATTTTACCATTATTTAACCAGGTAAGTTGACTGAGAACACATTCTCATTTGCAGCAACAACCTGGGGAATAGTTACAGGGGAGATGAATGAGCCAATTGTAAGCTGGGGATGATTAGGTGGCCGTGATGGTATGAGGGCCAGATTGGGAATTTAGCCAGGACACCAGGGTTAACACCCCTACTCTTACAATAAGTGCCATGGGATCTTTAATGACCTCAGAGAGTCAGGACACCCATTTAACATCCCATCCAAAAGACAGCACCCTACACAGGGTAATGTCCCCAATCACTGCCCTGTGGCATTGGGATATTTTTTTCTTTAGACCAGAGGAAAGGGTGCCTCCTACTGGCCCTCCAACACCACTTCCAGCAGCATCTGGTCTCCCATCCAGGGACCAACACTGCTTAGCTTCAGAAGCAAGCCAGCAGTGGGATGCAGGGTGGTATGCTGCTGGCCAAAGATGGTGTATATTTATTAAGATAAATGACTCAAGCTGTTTACTATTGTCTGCTTAATAATGCGATATCAGCCTGCTTAGTTCATTGACTTCCATTGAAAGAGAAACATTTGGGAGTGGGATGTTTCGCTTTCTGCTCCATACTTGCAAACATTAGAAAAAGGCTGTGCTCCTCTGCCCAGGCGTTGCTGACACATGCCAGATCTTACAATGCCTGGATAGGTATTTTACGTATCAGCTAACCACATCATAAGTTATAGCAATCTGGTGCGCAACTGCGCAGTTGATGGCAAGGTATACAGTTGAAGTCGGAAGTTTACATACACCTTAGCCAAATACATTTAAACTCAGTTTTTCACAATTCCTGACATGTAATCCTAGTAAAAACTCCCTGTCTTAGGTCAGTTAGGATCACCACTTCATTTTAAGAATGTGAAATGTCAGAATAATTGTAGAGAGAAATATTTATTTCAGCTTTTATTTCTTTCATCACATTCCCAGTGGGTCAGAAGTGTACATACACTCAATTAGTATTTGGTAGCATTACCTTTAAATTGTTTAACTTGGGTCAAACATTTCGGGTCGCCTTCCACAAGCTTCCCACAATAAGTTGGGTGAATTTTGTCCCATTCCTCCGGACAGAGCTGGTGTAACTGAGTCAGGTTTGTAGGCCTCTTTGCTCGCACACGCTTTTTCAGTTCTGCCCAATTTTCTATAGGATTGAGGTCAGGGCTTTGTGATGGCCACTCCAATACCTTGACTTTGTTGCCATTTTGCCACAACTTTGGAAGTATGCTTGGGGTCATTGTCCATTTGGAAGACCCATTTGCGACCAAGCTTTAACTTCCTGACTGATGTCTTGAGGTGTTGCTTCAATATATCCACATAATTTTCCTGCATCATGATGCCATCTATTTTGGGAAGTGCACCAGTCCCTCCTGCAGCAAAGCACCCCCAAAACATGATGCTGCCACCCCCTTGCTTCCCAGTTGGGATGGTGTTCTTCAGCTTGCAAGCCTCCCCTACAGTTCTATTTTTGTTTCATCAGACCAGAGGACATTTCTCCAAAAAGTATGATCTTTGTCCCCATGTGCAGTTGCAAACCGTAGTCTGGCTTTTTTATGGCAGTTTTGGAACAGTGGCTTCTTCCTTGCTGAGTGGCCTTTCAGGTTATGTCGATAAAGGACTCGTTTTACTGTGGATATAGATACTTTTGTACCTGTTTCCTCCAGCATCTTCACAAGCTCCTTTGCTGTTGTGCTGGGATTGATTTGCACTTTTCGCACCAAAGTACGTTCATCTCTAGGAGACAGAACGCGTCTCCATCCTCCATCGTTATGACGGCTGCGTGGTCCCATGGTGTTTATACTTGCGTACTATTGTTTGTACAGATGAACGTGGTACCTTCAGGCATTTGGAAATTGCTCCCAATGATGAACCAAACTTGTGGAGGTCTACAATTTATTTTCTGAGGTCTTGACTGATTTCTTTTGATTTACCCATGATGTCAAGCAAAGAGGCACTGAGTTTGAAGGTAGGCCTTGAAATACATCCACAGGTACACCTCCAATTGACTCAAATGATGTCATTTAGCCTATCAGAAGCTTCTAAATTGATGACATAATTTTCTGGAATTTTCCAATCTGTTTAACCTCTATGGGCTAGGTGGGACGCTAGCGTCCCCCCCCGTGGTGCACTCCATCAACAGCAGGTGCATTTCAAGAGCGGCAAATTTGAATCCAAATAAATGTCAAAATTCAAATTTTTCAAACATACAACTATTTTACACCCTTTGAAAGATAAACATCTCCTTAATCTAACCACGTTTTACGATTTCAAAAAGGTTTTACGGCGAAAGCATAAATTTAGAGTATGTTAGGACAGTACATTTACAAGAGTTGTGTGTAATGTTTTGTCAATTCAAAGACAGGGTCACCAAAACCATAAAACCAGCTAAAATGATGCACTAACCTTTTACAATCTCCATCAGATGACACTCCTAGGACATTATGTTAGACAATGCATGCATTTTTAGTTCTATCAAGTTCATATTTATATCCAAAAACAGCGTTTTACTATGGCATTGATGTTGAGGAAATCGTTTCCCTCCAATAACCGGCAGTCAAGTCAACACCACAAATTAAATAATTAAAATTAGAAAACATTGGTAAAATATTATATTGTCATTTAAAGAATTATAGATTTACATCTCTTGAACGCAATCAACTTGCCAGATTTAAAAATAACCTTACTGGGAAATCACACTTTGCAATAATCTGAGCACTGCGCCCAGAAAAATACGCGTTGCGATACAGACTAGACGTCATGTAGGGGAGATCTAAAATCGAAAATACTATGTAAATAATCCATTACCTTTGATTCTCTTCATCAGATGTCACTTCCAGGTATCACAGGTCCATAACGAATGTAGTTTTGTTCAAAAAAGCTCATCATTTATGTCCAAAAATCTCCGTCTTGTTAGCACATGATCTAAGCCAGCCGGACTTCTCGTCATGAACGAGGGGAAAAAATATATTTACGTTCGTTCAAACATGTCAAACGTTGTATAGCATAAATCATTAGGGCCTTTTTAACCAGAACATGAATAATATTCAAGGTGGACGAATGCATACTCTTTTATAACATATTGGAACGAGGGTACCCAACATGAACTCGCGCCAGGTGTCTAATGAGCCATCATCGTTCCATGGCTCTTGTTCGGTCAGATCTCCCCTCCAGAAGACTCAAAACACTTTGTAAAGGCTGGTGACATCTAGTGGAAGCAATAGGAAGTGCCAAAATATTCCTCAGCCCCTGTGTTTTTCAATGGGATAGGTTTAAAGGTAATACAACACATCAGGTATCCACTTCCTGTCAGAAAATGTCTCAGGGTTTTGCCTGCCAAATGAGTTCTGTTATACTCACAGACACCATTCAAACAGTTTTAGAAACTTTAGAGTGTTTTCTATCCATATATAATAAGTATATGCATATTCTAGTTACTGGGTAGGATTAGTAACCAGATTAAATCGGGTACATTTTTTTTTATCCAGCCGTGCAAATACTGCCCCCTAGCCCTAACAGGTTAAACCAGGTGAGGTCACCTCATGTGTGGGAGGTGGAACTAAAGGGTTACCTAAGGCGTATTGAGCAGGGCTAGAGGCTCTACAGAAAAATAAGGCAATAATTACTAACCAAAACAACCAAAACAGCAATGGACAAGGCATATTGACATTAGTGATCATAGAGGTCCAGTGAGTAGCTCAGCGGGCCGGAGACACAGCGATTTAGACAGCTAGCGGGCTAGGATGTAAGGATGTGTATAGGAGATGTTTTACCCACTGTGACTATTAAAACCTTCCCTAACCAGCTAGAGGGCCAGGACTAGCAAGCTAGCAGAAGGGCCTGAGAGGGACGTCGCAACGGAAGAAGTCTGTTGCAGCCCCCTTGTGCTGTTACGTCTACAGACCAGTCGTCGTGGATCAGCTCCGTGTAGTAAAAGGGTCCAGGCCAATTGGCAGAATATTGGCCAAAGAATTTGTCTGATGGGCCTCTTAAGCTAACAGTCCGATATGCTCTAGACAGCTAGTTGGCCGCGGCTAGCAGGCTAGCAGATGGGCATTCAGGGGACGTCGTGACAGAGTAGCCAGTTGATAAACCCCCTCGGGCGAATTACGTCGGTAGTCCAGTCGTGAAGGGTCGGCGGGGGTCCAGGCCAATTGGCAGAATAAGTATTGTAGCCCAAGGAGTGGCTGATGGACCTCTTCGGCTAGCCGGGAGATGGGCCAAGCTAAGGCTAGCTCCAGGCTAACTGGTTCTTGCTTCGGGACAGAGACGTTAGCCAGGAGTGGCCACTCGGATAGCAGCTAGCTAGCTGCGATGATCCAGGTAAAAAGGTTCAGTGCTTGCGGCAGGAATCCGGAGATATGGAGAAAAAAAAAAAAGTCCGATTTGCTCTGGTTTGAGTCGCGCTGTGCAGACTGGCGAGAGTTGTCCAGGCTAATGGTAGCTGATGACCGCTAGCAGTTGCTAGCTGGCTATTAGCTAGTAGCTAGTTTTCTGGCTAGCTTCTGTTGAGAGTTCCGGTTCAGAGGTAAAGAAATAGCAGATCCATACCACATTGGGTGAGGTGGATTGCAGGAGAGTATGTTGTAGTTTAAAAAAAAAAAAATGCGAAGAAAAATCTATTAAAAAGATATATACATGGGACACGACAAGACGAGGATCAGACCTGCACCAACGGTCAGGAGGAATTCTGGACCATTCCTATTTACAAAACTGTTTCATTTCAGCAATAATCTTGGGATGTCTGGTGTGAACTGCTCTCTTGAGGTCATGCCACAGCATCTCAATCGGGTTGAGGTCAGGACTCTGACTGGGCCACTCCAGAAGGCGTATTTCCTTCTGTTGAGCTTCAATTGGCGGACAGATAGCCTTATATTCTCCTGCAAAAAGTCTTGATAAACTTGGGAATTCATTTTTCCGTTGATGATAACAAGCTGTCCAGGCTCTGAGGTAGCAAAGCAGACCCAAACCATGATGCTCCCTCCACCATACTTTACAGTTGGGATGAGGTTTTGATGTTGGTGTGCTGTGCCTCTTTCTCCACACATAGTGTTGTGTGTTCCTCCCAAACAACTCAACTGTAGTTTCATCTGTCCACAGAATATTTTGCCAGTAGCGCTGTGGAACATCCAGGTGCTCTTTTGCAAACTTCAGACGTGCAGTAATGTTTTTTTTTGGACAGCAGTGGCTTCTTCCGTGGTGTCCTCCCATGAACACCATTATTGTTTAGTGTTTTACGTATTGTAGACTCGTCAACAGAGATGTTAGCATGTTCCAGAGATTTCTGTAAGTCTTTAGCTGACACTCTAGGATTCTTCTTAACCTCAGTGAGCATTCTGCGCTGTGCTCTTGCAGTCATCTTTGCAGGACGGCCACTCCTAGGGAGAGTAGCAACAGTGCTGAAATTTCTCCATTTATACACAATTTGTCTTACCGTTGACTGACTTTTAGAGATCCTTTCCAGGATCATGCAAGTCAACAATTCTTAATCTTAGGTCTTCTGCGATCTATCTTGTTCGAGGCATGGTTCACATCAGGCATTGCTTCATGTGAATAGCAAACTCACATTTTGTGAGTGTTTTTTATAGGGCAGAGCATCTCTAACCAACATCTCCAATCTCATCTCATTGATTGGACTCCAGGTTAGCTGACTCCTGACTCCAATTAGCTTTTGGAGAAGTCATTAGCCTAGGGGTTCACATACTTTTCCCAACCTACACTGTGAATGTTTAATAGATGTATTCAATATAGATGAGAAAAATACAATAATTTGTCTGTTATTAGTTTAAGCACACTGTGTTTGTCTATTGTTGTGACTTAGATGAAATCAGATCAAATTGTACGTCAAATTTATGCAGAAATCCAGGTAATTCCAAAGGGTTCACATACTTTTTCTTGAAACTGTATGAATGTGTGCCGTTCAGAGGGTTTATGGGTAGGACAAACTATTTCAGTGCCATTGAACGGGACAGTAGGTGCCAGGTGAAACTTAGGCTCTGGAGGGTTGAGACACTGCTGTAGGCGACACAGTGATCAGTGTGGCTAATTGTTTTCCTCTGGAGTCACAGTGGTGAATCCTGTGATGCTCTGTCCTCACAACACACTGGTTCACTCCTCTCCCCCTCTTCTCCTCCTCCACTTCTCCCCCTCTTGTCCCCCTCTCCTCCGCCTCCTGTCCTCCTCCTCTCCTCCCCCTCTGCTCCTCCCCGTCTTCTCCTCCCCCCCTCTTCTCCTCCTCCTCTTCTCCCCCTCTTCTCCCCCTATCCTCCGCCTCCTGTCCTCCTCCTCTCCTCCCCATCTTCTCCTCCCTGTCTTCTCCTCCCCCTCTTCTCCTCTCCCCCACTTCTCCTCCGTCTCTTGTCCTCCTCCTCTACTCTTTTCCTCCCTCTCCTTCCTCTCCTCTCCCTCCTCTCCTCCCCGTCTTCTCCTCCCCCTCTTCTCCTCTCCCCCGCTTCTCCTCCGTCTCTTGTCCTCCTCCTCTACTCTTCTCCTCCCCCTCTTATTCTCCTCCCCGCCTCTCCCTCCTGTCCTCCCCCTCTTCTCCTCCTCCTCCCCCTCTTTTCCCCCTCCTCTTCTTCTAATCCTCTCCTCTCTCTCTCCTCTCCTCCCCCTCTCCTCCCCCTCTCCCATGTGCCTAATAAGAGAGTGTGTCTGATGGGTTGATGCTGTATGTCAGTGATCCTCTATGGTGTCAGTATGACCAGGCCCAGGGCCCAGTATGACCTAGTATAGCTTATCATTACACTGGGCCTTTTATTCTCCAGTCTCTTCTCTGGCATGTACAGTACCAGTCAAAGGTTTGGATACACCTACTGAGTCAAGGGTTTTTCTTTATTTTTTACAATTTTCTACATTGTAGAATAATAGCTTCACAGAGTTCAAGTAACAGACACATCTCAACATCAACTGTTCAGAGGAGACTGCTGAATCAGGCCTTAATTTTCTTTTTTAATATACTTTATTTAACCTTTATTTAACCTTTATTTAACTAGGCAAGTCAGTTTAGAACGGCCTACCGAAAGGTTAAAGGCCTCCTGCGGGGACAGGGGGCTGGGATTAAAAAAAATACTAAAATAAATAAAATATAAATATAGGACAAAGCACACATCATGACAAGCGAGACAACACAACACTACATCAAGAGAGACCTAAGACAACAACATAGCAAGGCAGCGACACATGACAACACAGCATGGTAGCAACACAACATGACAACAACATGGCAGCAACACAACATGGTATCAGCACAAAACATGGTACAAACATTATTGGCCACAGACAACAGCACAAAGGGCAAGAAGGTAGAGACAACAATACATCACGCATAGCAGCCACAACTGTCAGTAAGAGTGTCCATGATTTGAGTCTTTGAATGAAGAGATGGAGATAAAACTGTCCAGTTTGAGTGTTTGTTTCAGCTCGTTCCAGTCGCTGGCTGCAGCGAACTGAAAAGACGAGCGACCCAGGGATGTGTGTGCTTTGGGGACCTTTAACAGAATGTGACTGGCAGAACGGGTGTTGTATGTGGAGGATGAGGGCTGCAGTAGATATCTCAGATAGGGAGGAGTGAGGCCTAAGAGGGTTTTATAAATAAGCATCAACCAGTGGGTCTTGCGACGGGTATACAGAGATGACCAGTTTACAGAGGAGTACAGAGTGCAGTGATGTGTCCTATAAGGAGCATTGGTGGCAAATCTGATGGCCGAATGGTAAAGAACATCTAGCCGCTCGAGAGCACCCTTACCTGCCGAACTATAAATTATGTCTCCGTAATCTAGCATGGGTAGGATGGTCATCTGAATCAGGGTTAGATTGGCAGCTGGGGTGAAAGAGGAGCGATTACGATAGAATGCCAAGAGTGTGCAAAGCTGATTTGTTTAACACTTTTTTTATTTACTACATGATTCCATAAGTGTTTATTTCATAGTTTTGACGTCTTCACTCTTATTCTACAATGTAGAAAACAGTAAAAAAATAAATAAAGAAAAACCCTTGACTGAGTAGGTGTGTCCAAACTTTTGACTGGTGATGTAGATAACCATCCTGACCCAATGGTGCTATGCGCTTCAGTTGGTAGAGTAGGGTGCTTGCGAACACCAAGCATCCTGAGGTTCGATTCCCGCTGGGGCCCACCCATAAGGAAGACGTTCTCCTCCATAGCGGACATAAACACATGCAGTAACACCACACTGCCACATGGTGGGGGCACTGAGCACAACAGAGGAGCTGGAATAGTGTCGCTCGTGGTGGATTGTGAGGGAATGAGCATGCCTCACACACATTGGCCCATTTAAACTGGCCTTGGGTGAGTGTCTAGAGACAACCCCTATTCTACAACCAACACCACCACCCAACCCAGGGGGAAGTTGCCACCTAAACGCTGCTCTGAGGTTAGTTTAGCATTTTCCCCAGTAAGGTTAGGATTACGGGAGGGGAAGTTGTCCCTAAACGCTGCTCTGAGGTTAGTTTAGCATTTTCCCCAGTAAGGTTAGGATTGGGGAGGGGAAGTTGCCCCTAAACGCTGCTCTGGGGTTAGTTTAGCATTTTCCCCAGTAAGGGTAGGATTGGGGGAGGGGAAGTTGCCCCTAAACGCTGCTCTGGGGTTAGTTTAACTTTTTCCCAGTAAGGGTAGGATTGGGGGAGGGGAAGTTGCCCCTAAACGCTGCTCTGGGGTTAGTTTAACTTTTTCCCAGTAAGGGTAGGATTGGGGGAGGGGAAGTTGCCCCTAAACGCTGCTCTGGGGTTAGTTTAACATTTTCCCAGTAAGGGTAGGATTGGGGGAGGGAGAAGGGAAGCTGATACTAGATCTGTGAAACTTCATCTCTGAAAACTGCTTCACCTGAGAGCACACTTTGGACCCCAGGAAGAGTAGCTGCTGCTTTTGCAACAGCGAATGGGGATCCATAATAAAATACCAAAATACCTTAACCCAACATAACCTAACCTTAAATAACCCAACCTAACCTTAAATAACCCAAACCAACCCAACCCAACATAACCTAACATTAAATAACCCAACATAACCTAACCTTAAATAACCCAACCCAACATAACCTAACCTTAAATAACCCAACCTAACCTAACCTAACCTAACCTTAAATAACCCAACCCAACCTAACATTAAATAACCCAACCTAACCTAACCTTAAATAACCCAACCCAACCTAACATTAAATAACCCAACCTAACCTTAAATAACCCAACCCAACCTAACCTTAAATAACCCAACCTAACCTTAAATAACCCAACCTAACCTAACCTAACCTTAAATAACCCAACCCAACCTAACCCAACCTAACCTAACCTTAAATAACCCAACCTAACCTTAAATAACCCAACACAACCCAACCTAACCCAACCTAACCTTAAATAACCCAACCTAACCTTAACTAACTCAACCCAACCTAACCTTAAATAACCCAACCCAACCTAACCTTAAATAACCCTACCCAACCTAACCTTAAATAACCCAACCTAACCTAACCTTAAATAACCCAACCTAACCTTAAATAACCCAACCCAACCCAACCTAACCTAACCTTAAATAACCCAACCTAACCCAACCTAACCTAACCTAACCCAGGGTTAGGGTTGTCTCAAGGTGTGCTCTCAGGTGAAGAGACTGTGGTAATGTTAGGTTAGATTGGGTTGGGTTGGGTTAGTTAAGGTTAGATTGGGTTGGGTTGGGTTAGGTTAGATTGGGTTAGTTGGGTTATTTAAGGTTAGATTGGGTTGGGTTGGGTTATTTAAGGTTAGATTGGGTTGGTTGGGTTATTTAAGGTTAGATTGGGTTATTTAAGGTTAGATTGGGTTGGTTGGGTTATTTAAGGTTAGATTGGGTTGGGTTGGGTTAGTTAAGGTTAGATTGGGTTGGGTTGGGTTATTTAAGGTTAGGTTGGGTTATTTAAGGTTAGGTTATGTTGGGTTAGGTTGGGTTATTTAAGGTTAGATTGGGTTGGGTTGGGTTATTTAAGGTTAGATTGGGTTGGGTTGGGTTATTTAAGGTTAGATTGGGTTGGGTTGGGTTATTTAAGGTTAGATTGGGTTGGGTTGGGTTATTTAAGGTTAGATTGGGTTGGTTGGGTTATTTAAGGTTAGATTGGGTTGGGTTGGGTTATTTAAGGTTAGATTGGGTTGGTTGGGTTATTTAAGGTTAGATTGGGTTGGGTTACAGTGTCTCAGTGAACTGATTTTAGATGACTAGAGATCCATTTATTAAAGTGACCATTGATTTCAAGTCTATGTATACAGGGCAGCAGGCTCTAAGGTGCTAGGGATTTAGTTTGTATTGTTTATTTCACCTCTGGAAGGAGGGTTTACAGTCTAACCAGACACCTAGGTATTTGTAGTTGTCCACATATTCTAGGTCAGAACCATCCAGAGTAGTGATGCTAGTCGGGCGGGCGGGTGCGAGCAGCAATCGGTTGAAGAGCATGCACTTAGCTTTACTAGCATTTAAGAGCAGTTGGAAGCCACCGAAGGAGAGTTGTATGGCATTGAAGCTCATTTGGAGGTTTTAGCACAGTGTCCAAAGAAATGCCAGATGTATACAGAATGGTGTCGTCTGCGTAGAGGTGGATCAGAGAATCACCAGCAGCGAGAGCGACATCATTGATGTATACAGAGAAATGAATCGTCCCGAGATTTGAACCCTGTGGTACCCCCATAGAGACTGCCAGAGGTCCGGACAACAGGCCGTCCGATTTGACACACTGAACTCTATCAGAGAAGTAGTTCGTGAACCAGGCTTGCAATCATTTGAGAAACCAAGGCTGTCGAGTCTGCCGATAAGAATGCAGTGATTGACAGAGTCGAAACGGCTGCACAGTACTGTCTCTTATCGATGGCGGTTATGATATCGTTTAGGACCTTGAGCGTGGCTGAGGTGCACCCATGACCAGCTCGGAAACCAGATTGCATAGTGGAGAAGGTACTGTGGGATTCAAAATGGTCGGGGATCTGTTCATTAACTTGACTTTCTAAGGTTTTTAGAAAGGCAGGGCAGGATGGATATAGGTCTATAACAGTTTGGGTCTAGAGTGTCTCCCGCTTTGAAGAGAGGGATGACCGTGGCAGCTTTCCAATCTTTGGGGATCTCAGACGATACGAAAGAGATGGCTATTTAACAGTCTGATGGCCTTGAGATAGAAGTTGTTTTTCAGTCTGATGGTCTGGAGATAGAAGCTGTTTAACAGTCTGATGGCCTGGAGATAGAAGCTGTTTAACAGTCTGATGGCCTGGAGATAGAAGTTGTTTTTCAGTCTCTCGGTTCCAGCGTTGATGCACCTGTACTGACCTCGCCTTCTGGATGGTAGCGGGATGAACAGGCAGCGGCTCGGGTGGTCGATGTCCTTGATGATCTTTTAGGCCTTCCTGTGACATTGGGTTCTGTAGGTGTCCCGGAGGGCACATACGGCACCACTCTGCCAGGGCCCTCACCTCCAAAGCCGTCTCGTCATTGTTGGTAATCAGGCCTACTACTGTTATGTCGTCTGCAAACTTGATGATTGAGTTGAAGGTGTGTGTGGCAACATAGTGATGGGTGAACAGGGAGTACAGGAGGGGGCTGAGCATGCACCCTTGTCGGACCCCTGTGTTAAAGATCAGCTTAGTGGACATGTTGTTTCCTACCTTCACCACCTGGGGGGCGGCCCATCAGGAAGTCCAGGACCAAGTTGCACAAGGCGGGGTTCAGACCCAGGGTCCCGAGCTTAATGATGAGCTTAGAGAATACTATGGTGTTGAAGGCTGAACTATAGTCAATGAACAGCTTTCTTGTCCATCTGGACAAGAGGTATTCCTCTTGTCCAGATGGGATAGGGCAGTGTGTAGTGCGGTTGTGATTGCATCGTCTGTGGATCTATTGGGGGTGTTTTAAGCAAATTGAAGTGGGTCCAGGGTTTCAGGTAAGGTAGAGGTGATATAATCCTTGACTTGTCTCTCAAAAAGCACTTAATGATGACAGAAGTGAGTGCTACTGAGCGATAGTCATTTAGTTCAGTTACTTTTTGCGAAATCACTGGCCACTTTAATAAAACACACGTGTGGTTGAATTTATTCCGCCACTGTGTGACTGTTGTCTCTGTTGTCACGGGCCTTATTGTATATCACGGTGGCATATTAACGAATGGGGTTATAGAGCAAACACCACAATTATCACAACATATGCTGTAAAAGGACACAACTAAGTATTCACTGTTGTGTTAGTACAACAAAACCATATTACACTCTTGAATAAGGCAATAATTCACAAGCATGTGCAGACGTTTCAATGGTTTATTTTCTCATTTATACACTCAGCTGTTAGCTAGCTAGCGAACGTTAGCTAACAACATTTGCTTCATCAAGTAATTTCAGCGTCGCAAAAATGAACGTTTACCCCTCTCATACGAATACAACAGTAACGTTATTATACAGTGCCATTCATATTATACAGAGCTAGGTAGCAATGCTAAACAAATTGTCTGCATCCTCCCCAAATACAAGCTAACTTACTAGCTAAGTTAGCTAATTAGTTAGCTGGATGCTGACGTCAGGCAACACTACCTAAACAATAGCTAGCTTCTATATTATTTTTCCGGCCTACCTTCACTTGATCAATATCATGCAAATAATTACATGAAAAAAAGCTAATTGTGACTGAAAAGTTGGCAATTCACTGGGGCAGTTGATAATAGTGGTGGAGAGTCGACTCAAAAAGAGTTGATTCCCTCGACTCCTTGACCACTGGGAGTCGACTCTAAAAGAGTTGATTCCCTCGACTCCTTGACCACTGGGAGTTGACTCCAAAAGTGTTGATTCCCTCGACTCCTTGACCACTGGGAGTCGACTACAATAAAGAGTCGATTCCCTCGACTCCTTGACCCCTGGGAGTCGACTAGGCTGACATTGACTCAAGGAGTCTGCATACATACAGTAGGTTTGGTTTGTTCCTAGCAGAACGAGAAATCGGTAATTCATTTTGACGGTTTTTTTTTGCCGAGAAGATCTTAGTCACACAATTCTACATCTAACTAAGATGTCGGTGCAGTATTTCTCAAGTGAAAAATGTGCATGAAAATGAATCGTCTGTCGTTGAACGACAAGACACACTTCACTGAAGAATCCCTGCTGTTGGCCAATAACCAACGAAGGGGCGCGTACACTTCGGCTACCGAATTTCGACAAGCCTCAACAACAAAAACTATTCTGAGCACCGAAACGATATGACATCTTAATATATACGCAAACTGTTTCGAGACTAGGAAGTTTAATGCTTGGCCTTGAATATTTTGGTCAGTAGACAACTATTTTAGTCCACTCAAACAGATTGTTTTTTTTTTAATTCTGATTTCTGAAGGTTGTGCCTTCAGGGTGGGTTCAACCAAGATCTGTTATATTAGCATGGGATGACTCAGGGTTCAACCAAGATCTGTTATATTAGGATGGGGTGACTCGGGGTTCAACCAAGGTCTGTTTTATTAGGAAGGGGTGCCTCGGGGTTCAACCAAGGTCTGTTTTATTAGGATGGGGTGCTTCAGGGTTCAACCAAGGTCTGTTTTATTAGGATGGGGTGCCTCAGGGTTCAACCAAGGTCTGTTTTATTAGGATGGGGTGCTTCAGGGTTCAACCAAGGTCTGTTTTATTAGGAAGGGGTGCCTCGGGGTTCAACCAAGGTCTGTTTTATTAGGATGGGGTGCTTCAGGGTTCAACCAAGGTCTGTTTTATTAGGATGGGGTGACTCAGGGTTCAACCAAGGTTTGTTTTATTAGGATGGGGTGCCTCAGGGTTCAACCAAGGTCTGTTTTATTAGGATGGGGTGCCTCAGGGTTCAACCAAGGTTTGTTTTATTAGGATGGGGTGCTTCAGGGTTCAACCAAGGTCTCTCTTCATCCTCCCCTCTTTCAGCCCAGGATAGAGAGGTATGGTGGGGGTCGTCTCCACCTCCTCCTCTCCCTCCCTCTCTACATCCCCTCGCTCCAGATCCAAGCGGAGTAAGATCGTGTACTGGTTGGAGTCTGGTGAGGGAGGAGAGGATGAAGAGGGGGATGAGAAAGAGGTGAGGGAGGAGAGGTGGAGGCGGAGGGTGGAACACAGCTGTCCCTGGGGGGTCTTTCCCAGACCCTCATACTCCGCCCGCACCTCTGTCATCACGGGCAGGAAGAGAGGAGGTAGTACCCTGAAAACATACACCACACACACCATGCACACACACACACACACACACACACACACACACACACACACACACACACACACACACACACACACCAGATATATACATACAGTATGTGCAAACTGTAAATTGGGCTCTGACGCAGACTCAAATATGAATCCCTAGTGTGTGTGTGTGTGTGTGTGTGTGTGTGTGTGTGTGTGTGTGTGTGTGTGTGTGTGTGTGTGTGTGTGTGTGTCTGTCTGTCTGTCTGTCTGTCTGGTACCTGTCCTGTAGGTTTCTACGGAGGCTGGAGACCAGGATGTCCATGAAATAGAAGGTGATCTGGCGTAGATCCTGCCACAGCCAGAACCCTAAAACTCCCATCCTGAGAGAGAGAGAGAGAGAGAGAGAGAGAGAGAGAGAGAGAGAGAGAGAGAGAGAGAGAGAGAGAGAGAGAGAGAGAGAGAGATTTAAAAAAAACGATGTCCTTCTAATTCCAAGACTTCCTAAACGTTTGTATTTTACACTGCTCATTTGTCACAATTTTGACATCACAAACAGACAAGTATTTAGCGCAGTTATTTTCAAAACAATTCCTGACTTAACCAACCAAGACAATGTGCTGTAGGATGTTGGTATACAGACAGGCGCTAACGAGTCTCTCTCTCTCTCTCTCCTCACTGAATGAATGACGTCTCTCTCTCTCTCTCTCTTCACTGAATGAATGACGTCTCTCTCTGTCTCTCTCTTCACTGAATGAATGACGTCTCTCTCTCTCTCTCTCTTCACTGAATGAATGACGTCTCTCTCTCTCTCTCCTCACTGAATGAAGTCTCTCTCTCTCTCCTCACTGAATGAATGACATCTCTCTCTCTCTCTCTCTTCACTGAATGAATGACGTCTCTCTCTCTCTCTCTCTTCACTGAATGAATGACGTCTCTCTCTCTCTCTCTCCTCACTGAATGAATAACGTCTCTCTCTCTCTCTTCACTGAATGAATGACGTCTCTCTCTCTCTCTCTCTTCACTGAATGAATGACGTCTCTCTCTGTCTCTCTCTTCACTGAATGAATGACGTGTCTCTCTCTCTCTCTCCTCACTGAATGAATAACGTCTCTCTCTCTCTCTTCACTGAATGAATGACGTCTCTCTCTCTCTCTCCTCACTGAATGAATAACGTCTCTCTCTCTCTCCTCACTGAATGAATGACGTCTCTCTCTGTCTCCTCACTGAATGAATGACGTCTCTCTCTCTCTCCTCACTGAATGAATGACGTCTCTCTCTCTCTCCTCACTGAATGAATGACGTCTCTCTCTCTCTCTTCACTGAATGAATGACGTCTCTCTCTCTCTCCTCACTGAATGAATGACGTCTCTCTCTCTCTCTTCACTGAATGAATGACGTCTCTCTCTCTCTCTCTCTTCACTGAATGAATGACATCTCTCTCTCTCTCTCCTCACTGAATGAATAACGTCTCTCTCTCTCTCTTCACTGAATAACGTCTCTCTCTCTCTCTTCACTGAATGAATGACGTCTCTCTCTCTCTCTCCTCACTGAATGAATAACGTCTCTCTCTCTCTCTTCACTGAATGAATGACGTCTCTCTCTCTCTCTCTCCTCACTGAATGAATAACGTCTCTCTCTCTCTCTTCACTGAATGAATGACGTCTCTCTCTGTCTCTCTCTTCACTGAATGAATGATGTCTCTCTCTCTCTCTTCACTGAATGAATGACGTCTCTCTCTCTCTCTCTCTTCACTGAATGAATGACGTCTCTCTCTCTCTCTCCTCACTGAATGAATAACGTCTCTCTCTCTCTCCTCACTGAATGAATGAAGTCTCTCTGTCTCTCCTCACTGAATGAATGACGTCTCTCTCTCTCTCTCTCTCTTCACTGAATGAATGACGTCTCTCTCTCTCTCTCCTCACTGAATGAAAAACGTCTCTCTCTCTCTCCTCACTGAATGAATAACGTCTCTCTCTCTCTCCTCACTGAATGAATAACGTCTCTCTCTCTCTCCTCACTGAATCAATGACGTCTCTCTCTCTCTCTCTCTTCACTGAATGAATGACGTCTCTCTCTCTCTCTCTCTTCACTGAATGAATGACGTCTCTCTCTCTCTCTCTCTTCACTGAATGAATAACGTCTCTCTCTCTCTCTTCACTGAATGAATGATGTCTCTCTCTCTCTCTTCACTGAATGAATGACGTCTCTCTCTCTCTCTTCACTGAATGAAGTCTCTCTCTCTCTCCTCACTGAATGAATGACGTCTCTCTCTCTCTCTCTCTCTCTCTTCACTGAATGAATGACGTCTCTCTCTCTCTCTCCTCACTGAATGAATAACGTCTCTCTCTCTCTCCTCACTGAATGAATGACGTCTCTCTCTCTCTCTTCACTGAATGAATGACGTCTCTCTCTCTCTCCTCACTGAATGAATGACGTCTCTCTCTCTCTCTCTCCTCACTGAATGAATGACGTCTCTCTCTCTCTCTCTCCTCACTGAATGAATGACGTCTCTCTCTCTTCACTGAATGACGTCTCTCTCTCTCTCTCTTCACTGAATGAATGATGTCTCTCTCTCTCTCTTCACTGAATGAATGACGTCTCTCTCTCTCTCTTCACTGAATGAAGTCTCTCTCTCTCTCCTCACTGAATGAATGACGTCTCTCTCTCTCTCTCTCTCTTCACTGAATAAATGACGTCTCTCTCTCTCTCTCCTCACTGAATGAATAACGTCTCTCTCTCTCTCTTCACTGAATGAATGATGTCTCTCTCTCTCTCTTCACTGAATGAATGACGTCTCTCTCTCTCTCTTCACTGAATGAAGTCTCTCTCTCTCTCCTCACTGAATGAATGACGTCTCTCTCTCTCTCTCTCTCTCTCTCTTCACTGAATGAATGACGTCTCTCTCTCTCTCTCCTCACTGAATGAATAACGTCTCTCTCTCTCCTCACTGAATGAATGACGTCTCTCTCTCTCTCTCTCTTCACTGAATGAATGACGTCTCTCTCTGTCTCTCTCTTCACTGAATGAATGACGTCTCTCTCTCTCTCTCCTCACTGAATGAATAACGTCTCTCTCTCTCTCCTCACTGAATGAATGAAGTCTCTCTCTCTCTCCTCACTGAATGAATGACGTCTCTCTTTCTCTCTCTCTCTTCACTGAATGAATGACGTCTCTCTCTCTCTCTCCTCACTGAATGAATAACGTCTCTCTCTCTCTCCTCACTGAATGAATAACGTCTCTCTCTCTCTCCTCACTGAATGAATGACGTCTCTCTCTCTCTCCTCACTGAATGGATAACGTCTCTCTCTCTCTCCTCACTGAATGAATAACGTCTCTCTCTCTCCTCACTGAATGAATGACGTCTCTCTCTCTCTCTTCACTGAATGAATGACGTCTCTCTCTCTCTCCTCACTGAATGAATAACGTCTCTCTCTCTCTCCTTCCTCTCTCTCTCTTCACTGAATGAATGACGTCTCTCTCTCTCTCCTCACTGAATGAATGACGTCTCTCTCTCTCTCTCCTCACTGAATGACGTCTCTCTCTCTCTCCTCACTGAATGAATAACGTCTCTCTCTCTCTCCTCACTGAATGAATAACGTCTCTCTCTCTCTCCTCACTGAATGAATGACGTCTCTCTCTCTCTCCTCACTGAATAACGTCTCTCTCTCTCTCATCACTGAATGAATGACGTCTCTCTCTCTCTCTCTCCTCACTGAATAACGTCTCTCTCTCTCTCCTCACTGAATGAATGACGTCTCTCTCTCTCTCCTCACTGAATGAATGACGTCTCTCTCTCTCTCTCTCTTCACTGAATGAATGACGTCTCTCTCTCTCTCTCTTCACTGAATGAATAACGTCTCTCTCTCTCTCCTCACTGAATGAATGACGTCTCTCTCTCTCTCTCTCTTCACTGAATGAATGACGTCTCTCTCTCTCTCTCTTCACTGAATGAATAACGTCTCTCTCTCTCTCCTCACTGAATGAATGACGTCTCTCTCTCCTCACTGAATGAATGACGTCTCTCTCTCTCTCTCTCTCTCCTCACTGAATGAATGACGTCTCTCTCTCTCTCCTCACTGAATGAATGACGTCTCTCTCTCTCTCTTCAATGAATGAATGACGTCTCTCTCTCTCTCCTCACTGAATGAATAACGTCTCTCTCTCTCTCCTCACTGAATGAATGACGTCTCTCTCTCTCTCCTTCCTCTCTCTCTCTCTCTTCACTGAATGAATGACGTCTCTCTCTCTCTCCTCACTGAATGAATGACGTCTCTCTCTCTCTCTCCTCACTGAATGACGTCTCTCTCTCTCTCCTCACTGAATGAATAACGTCTCTCTCTCTCTCCTCACTGAATGAATAACGTCTCTCTCTCTCTCCTCACTGAATAACGTCTCTCTCTCTCTCCTCACTGAATGAATGACGTCTCTCTCTCTCTCTCTCTTCACTGAATGAATGACGTCTCTCTCTCTCTCCTCACTGAATGAATAACGTCTCTCTCTCTCTCCTCACTGAATGAATAACGTCTCTCTCTCTCTCCTCACTGAATAACGTCTCTCTCTCTCTCTTCACTGAATGAATGACGTCTCTCTCTCTCTCCTCACTGAATGAATGACGTCTCTCTCTCTCTCCTCACTGAATGAATGACGTCTCTCTCTCTCTCTCCTCACTGAATAACGTCTCTCTCTCTCTCTTCACTGAATAACGTCTCTCTCTCTCTCTTCACTGAATGAATGACGTCTCTCTCTCTCTCTCCTCACTGAATGAATAACGTCTCTCTCTCTCTCTTCACTGAATGAATGACGTCTCTCTCTCTCTCTCTCCTCACTGAATGAATAACGTCTCTCTCTCTCTCTTCACTGAATGAATGACGTCTCTCTCTCTCTCTTCACTGAATGAAGTTTCTCTCTCTCTCCTCACTGAATGAATGACGTCTCTCTCTCTCTCTCTCTCTTCACTGAATGAATGACGTCTCTCTCTCTCTCTCCTCACTGAATGAATAACGTCTCTCTCTCTCTCCTCACTGAATGAATGACGTCTCTCTCTCTCTCTCTCTCCTCACTGAATGAATGACGTCTCTCTCTCTCTCTCTCTCCTCACTGAATGAATAACGTCTCTCTCTCTCTCTTCACTGAATGAATGACGTCTCTCTCTGTCTCTCTCTTCACTGAATGAATGATGTCTCTCTCTCTCTCTTCACTGAATGAATGACGTCTCTCTCTCTCTCTCTCTTCACTGAATGAATGACGTCTCTCTCTCTCTCTCCTCACTGAATGAATAACGTCTCTCTCTCTCTCCTCACTGAATGAATGACGTCTCTCTCTCTCTCTCTCTCTTCACTGAATGAATGACGTCTCTCTCTCTCTCTCCTCACTGAATGAAAAACGTCTCTCTCTCTCTCCTCACTGAATGAATAACGTCTCTCTCTCTCTCCTCACTGAATGAATAACGTCTCTCTCTCTCTCCTCACTGAATCAATGACGTCTCTCTCTCTCTCTCTTCACTGAATGAATGACGTCTCTCTCTCTCTCTCTCTTCACTGAATGAATGACGTCTCTCTCTCTCTCTCTCTTCACTGAATGAATGACGTCTCTCTCTGTCTCTCTCTTCACTGAATGAATAACGTCTCTCTCTCTCTCTTCACTGAATGAATGATGTCTCTCTCTCTCTCTTCACTGAATGAATGACGTCTCTCTCTCTCTCTTCACTGAATGAAGTCTCTCTCTCTCTCCTCACTGAATGAATGACGTCTCTCTCTCTCTCTCTCTCTCTTCACTGAATGAATGACGTCTCTCTCTCTCTCTCCTCACTGAATGAATAACGTCTCTCTCTCTCTCCTCACTGAATGAATGACGTCTCTCTCTCTCTCTTCACTGAATGAATGACGTCTCTCTCTCTCTCTCCTCACTGAATGAATGACGTCTCTCTCTCTCTCTCTCCTCACTGAATGAATGACGTCTCTCTCTCTTCACTGAATGACGTCTCTCTCTCTCTCTCTTCACTGAATGAATGATGTCTCTCTCTCTCTCTTCACTGAATGAATGACGTCTCTCTCTCTCTCTTCACTGAATGAAGTCTCTCTCTCTCTCCTCACTGAATGAATGACGTCTCTCTCTCTCTCTCTCTCTTCACTGAATAAATGACGTCTCTCTCTCTCTCTCCTCACTGAATGAATAACGTCTCTCTCTCTCTCTTCACTGAATGAATGATGTCTCTCTCTCTCTCTTCACTGAATGAATGACGTCTCTCTCTCTCTCTTCACTGAATGAAGTCTCTCTCTCTCTCCTCACTGAATGAATGACGTCTCTCTCTCTCTCTCTCTCTCTCTTCACTGAATGAATGACGTCTCTCTCTCTCTCTCCTCACTGAATGAATAACGTCTCTCTCTCTCCTCACTGAATGAATGACGTCTCTCTCTCTCTCTCTTCACTGAATGAATGACGTCTCTCTCTGTCTCTCTCTTCACTGAATGAATGACGTCTCTCTCTCTCTCTCCTCACTGAATGAATAACGTCTCTCTCTCTCTCCTCACTGAATGAATGAAGTCTCTCTCTCTCCTCACTGAATGAATGACGTCTCTCTTTCTCTCTCTCTCTTCACTGAATGAATGACGTCTCTCTCTCTCTCTCCTCACTGAATGAATAACGTCTCTCTCTCTCTCCTCACTGAATGAATAACGTCTCTCTCTCTCTCCTCACTGAATGAATGACGTCTCTCTCTCTCTCCTCACTGAATGGATAACGTCTCTCTCTCTCTCCTCACTGAATGAATAACATCTCTCTCTCTCTTCACTGAATGAATGACGTCTCTCTCTCTCCTCACTGAATGAATAACGTCTCTCTCTCTCTCCTTCCTCTCTCTCTCTTCACTGAATGAATGACGTCTCTCTCTCTCTCCTCACTGAATGAATGACGTCTCTCTCTCTCTCTCCTCACTGAATGACGTCTCTCTCTCTCTCCTCACTGAATGAATAACGTCTCTCTCTCTCTCCTCACTGAATGAATAACGTCTCTCTCTCTCTCCTCACTGAATGAATGACGTCTCTCTCTCTCTCCTCACTGAATAACGTCTCTCTCTCTCTCATCACTGAATGAATGACGTCTCTCTCTCTCTCTCTCCTCACTGAATAACGTCTCTCTCTCTCTCCTCACTGAATGAATGACGTCTCTCTCTCTCTCTCACTGAATGAATGACGTCTCTCTCTCTCTCCTCACTGAATGAATGACGTCTCTCTCTCTCTCTCTCCTCACTGAATAACGTCTCTCTCTCTCTCATCACTGAATGAATGACGTCTCTCTCTCTCTCTCCTCACTGAATAACGTCTCTCTCTCTCTCCTCACTGAATGAATGACGTTCTCTCTCTCTCTCTCTCTTCACTGAATGAATGACGTCTCTCTCTCTCTCTCCTCACTGAATGAATAACGTCTCTCTCTCTCTCCTCACTGAATGAATGACGTCTCTCTCTCTCTCTCTCTCCTCACTGAATGAATGACGTCTCTCTCTCTCTCTCTCTCCTCACTGAATGAATAACGTCTCTCTCTCTCTCTTCACTGAATGAATGACGTCTCTCTCTGTCTCTCTCTTCACTGAATGAATGATGTCTCTCTCTCTCTCTTCACTGAATGAATGACGTCTCTCTCTCTCTCTCTCTTCACTGAATGAATGACGTCTCTCTCTCTCTCTCCTCACTGAATGAATGACGTCTCTCTCTCTCTCTCTCTTCACTGAATGAATGACGTCTCTCTCTCTCTCTCCTCACTGAATGAATAACGTCTCTCTCTCTCTCCTCACTGAATGAATAACGTCTCTCTCTCTCTCTTCACTGAATGAATAACGTCTCTCTCTCTCTCCTCACTGAATGAATGACGTCTCTCTCTCTCTCTCTCTCTCTTCACTGAATGAATGACGTCTCTCTCTCTCTCTCCTCACTGAATGAAAAACGTCTCTCTCTCTCTCCTCACTGAATGAATAACGTCTCTCTCTCTCTCTCTCTCTTCACTGAATGAATGACGTCTCTCTCTCTCTCTCCTCACTGAATGAATAACGTCTCTCTCTCTCTCCTCACTGAATGAATGACGTCTCTCTCTCTCTCTCCTCACTGAATGAATAACGTCTCTCTCTCTCTCTTCACTGAATGAATGACGTCTCTCTCTCTCTCTCTCCTCACTGAATGAATAACGTCTCTCTCTCTCTCCTCACTGAATCAATGACGTCTCTCTCTCTCTCTCTCTTCACTGAATGAATGACGTCTCTCTCTCTCTCTCTCTTCACTGAATGAATGACGTCTCTCTCTCTCTCTCTCTTCACTGAATGAATGACGTCTCTCTCTGTCTCTCTCTTCACTGAATGAATAACGTCTCTCTCTCTCTCTTCACTGAATGAATGATGTCTCTCTCTCTCTCTTCACTGAATGAATGACGTCTCTCTCTCTCTCTTCACTGAATGAAGTCTCTCTCTCTCTCCTCACTGAATGAATGACGTCTCTCTCTCTCTCTCTCTCTTCACTGAATGAATGACGTCTCTCTCTCTCTCTCCTCACTGAATGAATAACGTCTCTCTCTCTCTCCTCACTGAATGAATGACGTCTCTCTCTCTCTCTTCACTGAATGAATGACGTCTCTCTCTCTCTCTCCTCACTGAATGAATGACGTCTCTCTCTCTCTCTCTCCTCACTGAATGAATGACGTCTCTCTCTCTTCACTGAATGACGTCTCTCTCTCTCTCTCTTCACTGAATGAATGATGTCTCTCTCTCTCTCTTCACTGAATGAATGACGTCTCTCTCTCTCTCTTCACTGAATGAAGTCTCTCTCTCTCTCCTCACTGAATGAATGACGTTCTCTCTCTCTCTCTCTCTTCACTGAATAAATGACGTCTCTCTCTCTCTCTCCTCACTGAATGAATAACGTCTCTCTCTCTCTCTTCACTGAATGAAGTCTCTCTCTCTCTCCTCACTGAATGAATGACGTCTCTCTCTCTCTCTCTCTCTCTTCACTGAATGAATGACGTCTCTCTCTCTCTCCTCACTGAATGAATAACGTCTCTCTCTCTCCTCACTGAATGAATGACGTCTCTCTCTCTCTCTCTCTTCACTGAATGAATGACGTCTCTCTCTCTCTCTCTCTTCACTGAATGAATGACGTCTCTCTCTCTCTCTCCTCACTGAATGAATAACGTCTCTCTCTCTCTCCTCACTGAATGAATGAAGTCTCTCTCTCTCCTCACTGAATGAATGACGTCTCTCTCTCTCTCTCTCTTCACTGAATGAATGACGTCTCTCTCTGTCTCTCTCCTCACTGAATGAATGACGTCTCTCTCTCTCTCCTCACTGAATGAATGACGTCTCTCTTTCTCTCTCTCTCTTCACTGAATGAATGACGTCTCTCTCTCTCTCTCCTCACTGAATGAATAACGTCTCTCTCTCTCCTCACTGAATGAATAACGTCTCTCTCTCTCTCCTCACTGAATGAATGACGTCTCTCTCTCTCTCCTCACTGAATGGATAACGTCTCTCTCTCTCTCCTCACTGAATGAATAACGTCTCTCTCTCTCCTCACTGAATGAATGACGTCTCTCTCTCTCTCTTCACTGAATGAATGACGTCTCTCTCTCTCTCCTCACTGAATGAATAACGTCTCTCTCTCTCTCCTTCCTCTCTCTCTCTTCACTGAATGAATGACGTCTCTCTCTCTCTCCTCACTGAATGAATGACGTCTCTCTCTCTCTCTCCTCACTGAATGACGTCTCTCTCTCTCTCCTCACTGAATGAATAACGTCTCTCTCTCTCTCCTCACTGAATGAATAACGTCTCTCTCTCTCTCCTCACTGAATGAATGACGTCTCTCTCTCTCTCCTCACTGAATAACGTCTCTCTCTCTCTCATCACTGAATGAATGACGTCTCTCTCTCTCTCTCCTCACTGAATAACGTCTCTCTCTCTCTCCTCACTGAATGAATGACGTCTCTCTCTCTCTCCTCACTGAATGAATGACGTCTCTCTCTCTCTCTCTCTTCACTGAATGAATGACGTCTCTCTCTCTCTCTCTCTTCACTGAATGAATAACGTCTCTCTCTCTCCTCACTGAATGAATGACGTCTCTCTCTCTCTCTCCTCACTGAATAACGTCTCTCTCTCTCTCCTCACTGAATGAATGACGTCTCTCTCTCTCTCTCTTCACTGAATGAATGACGTCTCTCTCTCTCTCCTCACTGAATCAATGACGTCTCTCTCTCTCTCTCTCTTCACTGAATGAATGACGTCTCTCTCTCTCTCTCTCTTCACTGAATGAATGACGTCTCTCTCTCTCTCTCTCTTCACTGAATGAATGACGTCTCTCTCTGTCTCTCTCTTCACTGAATGAATAACGTCTCTCTCTCTCTCTTCACTGAATGAATGATGTCTCTCTCTCTCTCTTCACTGAATGAATGACGTCTCTCTCTCTCTCTTCACTGAATGAAGTCTCTCTCTCTCTCCTCACTGAATGAATGACGTTCTCTCTCTCTCTCTCTCTCTTCACTGAATGAATGACGTCTCTCTCTCTCTCTCCTCACTGAATGAATAACGTCTCTCTCTCTCTCCTCACTGAATGAATGACGTCTCTCTCTCTCTCTTCACTGAATGAATGACGTCTCTCTCTCTCTCTCCTCACTGAATGAATGACGTCTCTCTCTCTCTCTCTCTTCACTGAATGAATGACGTCTCTCTCTGTCTCTCTCCTCACTGAATGAATGACGTCTCTCTCTCTCTCCTCACTGAATGAATGACGTCTCTCTTTCTCTCTCTCTCTTCACTGAATGAATGACGTCTCTCTCTCTCTCTCCTCACTGAATGAATAACGTCTCTCTCTCTCCTCACTGAATGAATAACGTCTCTCTCTCTCTCCTCACTGAATGAATGACGTCTCTCTCTCTCTCCTCACTGAATTGATAACGTCTCTCTCTCTCTCCTCACTGAATGAATAACGTCTCTCTCTCTCCTCACTGAATGAATGACGTCTCTCTCTCTCTCTTCACTGAATGAATGACGTCTCTCTCTCTCTCCTCACTGAATGAATAACGTCTCTCTCTCTCTCCTTCCTCTCTCTCTCTTCACTGAATGAATGACGTCTCTCTCTCTCTCCTCACTGAATGAATGACGTCTCTCTCTCTCTCTCCTCACTGAATGACGTCTCTCTCTCTCTCCTCACTGAATGAATAACGTCTCTCTCTCTCTCTCACTGAATGAATAACGTCTCTCTCTCTCTCCTCACTGAATGAATGACGTCTCTCTCTCTCTCCTCACTGAATAACGTCTCTCTCTCTCTCATCACTGAATGAATGACGTCTCTCTCTCTCTCTCCTCACTGAATAACGTCTCTCTCTCTCTCCTCACTGAATGAATGACGTCTCTCTCTCTCTCCTCACTGAATGAATGACGTCTCTCTCTCTCTCTCTCTTCACTGAATGAATGACGTCTCTCTCTCTCTCTCTCTTCACTGAATGAATAACGTCTCTCTCTCTCTCCTCACTGAATGAATGACGTCTCTCTCTCTCTCCTCACTGAATAACGTCTCTCTCTCTCTCCTCACTGAATGAATGACGTCTCTCTCTCTCTCTTCACTGAATGAATGACGTCTCTCTCTCTCTCCTCACTGAATCAATGACGTCTCTCTCTCTCTCTCTCTTCACTGAATGAATGACGTCTCTCTCTCTCTCTCTCTTCACTGAATGAATGACGTCTCTCTCTCTCTCTCTCTTCACTGAATGAATGACGTCTCTCTCTGTCTCTCTCTTCACTGAATGAATAACGTCTCTCTCTCTCTCTTCACTGAATGAATGATGTCTCTCTCTCTCTCTTCACTGAATGAATGACGTCTCTCTCTCTCTCTTCACTGAATGAAGTCTCTCTCTCTCTCCTCACTGAATGAATGACGTCTCTCTCTCTCTCTCTCTCTCTTCACTGAATGAATGACGCTCTCTCTCTCTCTCCTCACTGAATGAATAACGTCTCTCTCTCTCTCCTCACTGAATGAATGACGTCTCTCTCTCTCTCTTCACTGAATGAATGACGTCTCTCTCTCTCTCTCCTCACTGAATGAATGACGTCTCTCTCTCTCTCTCTCCTCACTGAATGAATGACGTCTCTCTCTCTTCACTGAATGACGTCTCTCTCTCTCTCTCTTCACTGAATGAATGATGTCTCTCTCTCTCTCTTCACTGAATGAATGACGTCTCTCTCTCTCTCTTCACTGAATGAAGTCTCTCTCTCTCTCCTCACTGAATGAATGACGTCTCTCTCTCTCTCTCTCTTCACTGAATAAATGACGTCTCTCTCTCTCTCTCCTCACTGAATGAATAACGTCTCTCTCTCTCTCTTCACTGAATGAATGATGTCTCTCTCTCTCTCTTCACTGAATGAATGACGTCTCTCTCTCTCTCTTCACTGAATGAAGTCTCTCTCTCTCTCCTCACTGAATGAATGACGTCTCTCTCTCTCTCTCCTCACTGAATGAATAACGTCTCTCTCTCTCCTCACTGAATGAATGACGTCTCTCTCTCTCTCTCTCTTCACTGAATGAATGACGTCTCTCTCTGTCTCTCTCTTCACTGAATGAATGACGTCTCTCTCTCTCTCTCCTCACTGAATGAATAACGTCTCTCTCTCTCTCCTCACTGAATGAATGAAGTCTCTCTCTCTCTCCTCACTGAATGAATGACGTCTCTCTTTCTCTCTCTCTCTTCACTGAATGAATGACGTCTCTCTCTCTCTCTCCTCACTGAATGAATAACGTCTCTCTCTCTCTCCTCACTGAATGAATAACGTCTCTCTCTCTCTCCTCACTGAATGAATGACGTCTCTCTTTCTCTCTCTCTCTTCACTGAATGAATAACGTCTCTCTCTCTCTCCTCACTGAATGAATGACGTCTCTCTCTCTCTCCTCACTGAATGGATAACGTCTCTCTCTCTCTCCTCACTGAATGAATAACATCTCTCTCTCTCCTCACTGAATGAATGACGTCTCTCTCTCTCTCTTCACTGAATGAATGACGTCTCTCTCTCTCCTCACTGAATGAATAACGTCTCTCTCTCTCTCCTTCCTCTCTCTCTCTTCACTGAATGAATGACGTCTCTCTCTCTCTCCTCACTGAATGAATGACGTCTCTCTCTCTCTCTCCTCACTGAATGACGTCTCTCTCTCTCTCCTCACTGAATGAATAACGTCTCTCTCTCTCTCCTCACTGAATGAATAACGTCTCTCTCTCTCTCCTCACTGAATGAATGACGTCTCTCTCTCTCTCCTCACTGAATAACGTCTCTCTCTCTCTCATCACTGAATGAATGACGTCTCTCTCTCTCTCTCTCCTCACTGAATAACGTCTCTCTCTCTCTCCTCACTGAATGAATGACGTCTCTCTCTCTCTCCTCACTGAATGAATGACGTCTCTCTCTCTCTCCTCACTGAATGAATGACGTCTCTCTCTCTCTCTCTCCTCACTGAATAACGTCTCTCTCTCTCTCATCACTGAATGAATGACGTCTCTCTCTCTCTCTCTCCTCACTGAATAACGTCTCTCTCTCTCTCCTCACTGAATGAATGACGTCTCTCTCTCTCTCCTCACTGAATGAATGACGTCTCTCTCTCTCTCTCTCTTCACTGAATGAATGACGTCTCTCTCTCTCTCTCTCTTCACTGAATGAATAACGTCTCTCTCTCTCTCCTCACTGAATGAATGACGTCTCTCTCTCTCTCTCCTCACTGAATAACGTCTCTCTCTCTCTCCTCACTGAATGAATGACGTCTCTCTCTCTCTCTCTTCACTGAATGAATGACGTCTCTCTCTCTCTCCTCACTGAATCAATGACGTCTCTCTCTCTCTCTCTCTTCACTGAATGAATGACGTCTCTCTCTCTCTCTCTCTTCACTGAATGAATGACGTCTCTCTCTCTCTCTCTCTTCACTGAATGAATGACGTCTCTCTCTGTCTCTCTCTTCACTGAATGAATAACGTCTCTCTCTCTCTCTTCACTGAATGAATGATGTCTCTCTCTCTCTCTTCACTGAATGAATGACGTCTCTCTCTCTCTCTTCACTGAATGAAGTCTCTCTCTCTCTCCTCACTGAATGAATGACGTCTCTCTCTCTCTCTCTCTCTCTTCACTGAATGAATGACGTCTCTCTCTGTCTCTCTCTTCACTGAATGAATGACGTCTCTCTCTCTCTCTTCACTGAATGAATGACGTCTCTCTCTCTCTCTCCTCACTGAATGAATGACGTCTCTCTCTCTCTCTCTCCTCACTGAATGAATGACGTCTCTCTCTCTTCACTGAATGACGTCTCTCTCTCTCTCTCTTCACTGAATGAATGATGTCTCTCTCTCTCTCTTCACTGAATGAATGACGTCTCTCTCTCTCTCTTCACTGAATGAAGTCTCTCTCTCTCTCCTCACTGAATGAATGACGTCTCTCTCTCTCTCTCTCTCTTCACTGAATAAATGACGTCTCTCTCTCTCTCTCCTCACTGAATGAATAACGTCTCTCTCTCTCTCTTCACTGAATGAATGATGTCTCTCTCTCTCTCTTCACTGAATGAATGACGTCTCTCTCTCTCTCTTCACTGAATGAAGTCTCTCTCTCTCTCCTCACTGAATGAATGACGTCTCTCTCTCTCTCTCTCTCTCTCTTCACTGAATGAATGACGTCTCTCTCTCTCTCTCCTCACTGAATGAATAACGTCTCTCTCTCTCTCCTCACTGAATGAATGACGTCTCTCTCTCTCCTCACTGAATGAATGACGTCTCTCTCTCTCTCTCTCTTCACTGAATGAATGACGTCTCTCTCTGTCTCTCTCTTCACTGAATGAATGACGTCTCTCTCTCTCTCTCCTCACTGAATGAATAACGTCTCTCTCTCTCTCCTCACTGAATGAATGAAGTCTCTCTCTCTCTCCTCACTGAATGAATGACGTCTCTCTCTGTCTCTCTCTTCACTGAATGAATGACGTCTCTCTCTCTCTCTCCTCACTGAATGAATAACGTCTCTCTCTCTCTCCTCACTGAATGAATGACGTCTCTCTCTCTCTCCTCACTGAATGGATAACGTCTCTCTCTCTCTCTTCACTGAATGAATGACGTCTCTCTCTCTCCTCACTGAATGAATAACGTCTCTCTCTCTCTCCTTCCTCTCTCTCTCTTCACTGAATGAATGACGTCTCTCTCTCTCTCCTCACTGAATGAATGACGTCTCTCTCTCTCTCTCCTCACTGAATGACGTCTCTCTCTCTCTCCTCACTGAATGAATAACGTCTCTCTCTCTCTCCTCACTGAATGAATGACGTCTCTCTCTCTCTCCTCACTGAATGAATGACGTCTCTCTCTCTCTCCTCACTGAATGAATGACGTCTCTCTCTCTCTCTCTTCACTGAATGAATGACGTCTCTCTCTCTCTCCTCACTGAATGAATAATAATCTACAACTCTATTACTAATCAATTACTATAACTGTTACTAATCTATAACTATTACTAATCTACAACTCTATTACTAATCTATAACTCTATTACTAATCAATATCTCTATTACTAATCTATAACTCTATTACTAATCTATAACTCTATTACTAATCTATAACTCTATTACTAATCTATAACTCTATTACTAATCTATAACTCTTACTAATCAATAACTCTATTACTAATCAATAACTCTATTACTAATCTATAACTCTATTACTAATCAATAACTCTATTACTAATCAATTACTATAACTGTTACTAATCTATAACTATTACTAATCTATAACTCTATTACTAATCAATAACTCTATTACTAATCAATAACTCTATTACTAATCTATAACTCTTACTAATCAATTACTATAACTCGTTTACTAATCAATTACTATAACTGTTACTAATCTATAACTCTATTACTATAACAATATTACTAATCAATTACTATAACTATTACTATAACTCTATTACTAATCAATTACTATAACAATATTACTAATCAATTACTATAACTATTACTATAACTCTATTAATAATCAATTACTATAACTGTTACTAATCTATAACTATTACTAATCTACAACTCTATTACTAATCAATAACTCTATTACTAATCAATAACTCTATTACTAATCAATAACTCTATTACTAATCTACAACTCTATTACTAATCTATAACTCTATTACTAATCTATAACTCTATTACTAATCTATAACTCTTACTAATCTATAACTCTTACTAATCTATAACTCTATTACTAATCTATAACTCTATTACTAATCAATAACTCTATTACTAATCAATTACTATAACTGTTACTAATCTATAACTATTACTAATCTATAACTCTATTACTAATCTATAACTCTATTACTAATCAATAACTCTATTACTAATCTATAACACTTACTAATCACTTACTATAACTCTATTACTAATCAATTATAATAACTGTTACTAATCTATAACTCTATTACTAATCAATTACTATAACAATATTACTAATCAATTGCTATAACTCTATTACTAATCAATTACTATAACTGTTACTAATCTATAACTCTATTACTAATCAATTACTATAACAATATTACTAATCAATTGCTATAACTCTGTTACTAATCAATTACTATAACAATATTACTAATCAATTACTATAACTATTACTATAACTCTATTACTAATCAATTACTATAACTGTTACTAATCTATAACTATTACTAATCTACAACTCTATTACTAATCAATAACTCTATTACATTACTAATCTACAACTCTATTACTAATCAATAACTCTATTACTAATCAATAACTCTATTACTAATCAATAACTCTATTACTAATCTACAACTCTATTACTAATCAATAACTATATTACTAATCTATAACTATATTACTAATCTATAACTCTATTACTAATCAATAACTCTATTACTAATCTATAACTCTTACTAATCAATAACTCTATTACTAATCTATAACTCTATTACTAATCAATAACTCTATTACTAATCAATTACTATAACTGTTACTAATCTATAACTATTACTAATCTATAACTCTATTACTAATCAATAACTCTATTACTAATCTATAACTCTTACTAATCAATTACTATAACTCTATTACTAATCAATTACTATAACTGTTACTAATCTATAACTCTATTACTAATCAATTACTATAACTATATTACTAATCAATTGCTATAATTCTATTACTAATCAATTACTATAACAATATTACTAATCAATTACTATAACTATTACTATAACTCTATTACTAATCTATAACTCTATTACTAATCAATAACTCTATTACTAATCTATAACTCTTACTAATCTATAACTCTATTACTAATCTATAACTCTATTACTAATCAATTACTATAACAATATTACTAATCAATTACTATAACTATTACTATAACTCTATTACTAATCAATTACTATAACTGTTACTAATCTATAACTATTACTAATCTACAACTCTAGTACTAATCAATAACTCTATTACTAATCTATAACTCTTACTAATCAATAACTCTATTACTAATCTATAACTCTATTACTAATCAATAACTCTATTACTAATCAATTACTATAACTGTTACTAATCTATAACTATTACTAATCTATAACTCTATTACTAATCAATAACTCTATTACTAATCTATAACTCTTACTAATCAATTACTATAACTCTATTACTAATCAATTACTATAACTGTTACTAATCTATAACTCTATTACTAATCAATTACTATAACAATATTACTAATCAATTGCTATAACTCTATTACTAATCAATTACTATAACAATATTACTAATCAATTACTATAACTATTACTATAACTCTATTACTAATCTATAACTCTATTACTAATCAATAACTCTATTACTAATCAATTACTATAACAATATTACTAATCAATTACTATAACTATTACTATAACTCTATTACTAATCAATTACTATAACTGTTGCTAATCTATAACTATTACTAATCTACAACTCTATTACTAATCAATAACTCTATTACTAATCAATAACTCTATTACTAATCTACAACTCTATTACTAATCTATAACTCTATTACTAATCTATAACTCTATTACTAATCAATAACTCTATTACTAATCTATAACTCTTACTAATCAATAACTCTATTACTAATCTATAACTCTATTACTAATCAATAGCTCTATTACTAATCAATTACTATAACTGTTACTAATCTATAACTATTAATAATCTATAACTCTATTACTAATCAATAACTCTATTACTAATCTATAACTCTTACTAATCAATTACTATAACTCTATTACTAATCAATTACTATAACTGTTACTAATCTATAATTCTATTACTAATCAATTACTATAACAATATTACTAATCAATTGCTATAACTCTATTACTAATCAATTACTATAACTGTTACTAATCTATAACTCTATTACTAATCAATTACTATAACAATATTACTAATCAATTGCTATAACTCTATTACTAATCAATTACTATAACAATATTACTAATCAATTACTATAACTATTACTATAACTCTATTACTAATCAATTACTATAACTGTTACTAATCTATAACTATTACTAATCTACAACTCTATTACTAATCAATAACTATATTACTAATCAATAATTATGTTACTAATCTACAACTCTATTACTAATCAATAACTCTATTACTAATCAATAACTCTATTACTAATCTACAACTTTATTACTAATCAATAACTATATTACTAATCTATAACTCTATTACTAATCTATAACTCTTACTAATCAATAACTCTATTACTAATCTATAACTCTATTACTAATCAATAGCTCTATTACTAATCAATTACTATAACTGTTACTAATCTATAACTATTAATAATCTATAACTCTATTACTAATCAATAACTCTATTACTAATCTATAACTCTTACTAATCAATTACTATAACAATATTACTAATCAATTGCTATAACTCTATTACTAATCAATTACTATAACAATATTACTAATCAATTACTATAACTATTACTATAACTCTATTACTAATCAATTACTATAACTGTTACTAATCTATAACTATTACTAATCTACAACTCTATTACTAATCAATAACTATATTACTAATCAATAATTATATTACTAATCTACAACTCTATTACTAATCAATAACTCTATTACTAATCAATAACTCTATTACTAATCTACAACTCTATTACTAATCAATAACTATATTACTAATCTATAACTCTATTACTAATCTATAACTCTATTACTAATCTATAACTCTATTACTAATCAATAACTCTATTACTAATCTACAACTCTTACTAATCAATAACTCTATTACTAATCTATAACTCTATTACTAATCAATTACTATAACTGTTACTAATCTATAACTATTACTAATCTACAACTCTAGTACTAATCAATAACTCTATTACTAATCTATAACTCTTACTAATCAATAACTCTATTACTAATCTATAACTCTATTACTAATCAATAACTCTATTACTAATCAATTACTATAACTGTTACTAATCTATAACTATTACTAATCTATAACTCTATTACTAATCAATAACTCTATTACTAATCTATAACTCTTACTAATCAATTACTATAACTCTATTACTAATCAATTACTATAACTGTTACTAATCTATAACTCTATTACTAATCAATTACTATAACAATATTACTAATCAATTGCTATAACTCTATTACTAATCAATTACTATAACAATATTACTAATCAATTACTATAACTATTACTATAACTCTATTACTAATCTATAACTCTATTACTAATCAATAACTCTATTACTAATCAATTACTATAACAATATTACTAATCAATTACTATAACTATTACTATAACTCTATTACTAATCAATTACTATAACTGTTACTAATCTATAACTATTACTAATCTACAACTCTATTACTAATCAATAACTCTATTACTAATCAATAACTCTATTACTAATCTACAACTCTATTACTAATCTATAACTCTATTACTAATCTATAACTCTATTACTAATCAATAACTCTATTACTAATCTATAACTCTTACTAATCAATAACTCTATTACTAATCTATAACTCTATTACTAATCAATAGCTCTATTACTAATCAATTACTATAACTGTTACTAATCTATAACTATTAATAATCTATAACTCTATTACTAATCAATAACTCTATTACTAATCTATAACTCTTACTAATCAATTACTATAACTCTATTACTAATCAATTACTATAACTGTTACTAATCTATAACTATTACTAATCTACAACTCTATTACTAATCAATAACTCTATTACTAATCTACAACTCTATTACTAATCAATAACTCTATTACTAATCTATAACTCTATTACTAATCAATATCTCTATTACTAATCTATAACTCTATTACTAATCTATAACTCTATTACTAATCTATAACTCTATTACTAATCTATAACTCTATTACTAATCTATAACTCTATTACTAATCAATTACTATAATTCTATTACTAATCTATAACTCTATTACTAATCAATTACTATAACTGTTACTAATCTATAACTATTACTAATCTATAACTCTATTACTAATCTATAACTCTTACTAATCAATTACTATAACTCTATTACTAATCAATTACTATAACTGTTACTAATCTATAACTCTATTACTAATCTATAACTCTATTACTAATCTATAACTCTATTACTAATCAATTACTATAACTCTATTACTAATCTATAACTCTATTACTAATCAATTACTATAACTGTTACTAATCTATAACTATTACTAATCTATAACTCTATTACCAATCTATAACTCTTACTAATCAATTACTATAACTCTATTACTAATCAATTACTATAACTGTTACTAATCTATAACTCTATTACTAATCAATTACTATAACAATATTACTAATCAATTGCTATAACTCTATTACTAATCAATTACTATAACAATATTACTAATCAATTACTATAACTCTATTACTAATCAATTACTATAACTGTTACTAATCTATAACTATTACTAATCTACAACTCTATTACTAATCTATAACTATTACTAATCAATAACTCTGTTACTAATCTACAACTCTATTACTAATCAATAACTCTATTACTAATCAATAACTCTATTACTAATCTATAACTCTATTACTAATCTATGACTCTATTAATAATCTATAACTATATTACTAATCTATAACTATTACTAATCTATAACTATTACTAATCTATAACTCTATTACTAATCTATAACTCTATTACTAATCTATAACTATTACTAATCTATAACTATTACTAATCTATAACTCTGTTACTAATCAATATCTCTATTACTAATCTATAACTCTATTACTAATCTACAACTCTATTACTAATCTATAACTCTATTACTAATCTACAACTCTATTACTAATCAATAACTCTATTACTAATCTATAACTCTATTACTAATCTATAACTCTATTACTAATCAATTGCTATAACTCTATTACTAATCAATTACTATAACAATATTACTAATCAATTACTATAACTATTACTATAACTCTATTACTAATCAATTACTATAACTGTTACTAATCTATAACTATTACTAATCTACAACTCTATTACTAATCTATAACTATTACTAATCAATAACTCTATTACTAATCTACAACTCTATTACTAATCAATAACTCTATTACTAATCAATAACTCTATTACTAATCTATAACTCTATTACTAATCTATGACTCTATTAATAATCTATAACTATATTACTAATCTATAACTATTACTAATCTATAACTATTACTAATCTATAACTCTATTACTAATCTATAACTCTATTACTAATCTATAACTATTACTAATCTATAACTCTATTACTAATCAATATCTCTATTACTAATCTATAACTCTGTTACTAATCTATAACTCTATTACTAATCTATAACTCTATTACTAATCAACAACTCTATTACTAATCTATAACTCTATTACTAATCTACAACTCTATTACTAATCAATAACTCTATTACTAATCTATAACTCTGTTACTAATCAATAACTCTATTACTAATCAATAACTCTATTACTAATCAATAACTCTATTACTAATCTATAACTCTATTACTAATCAATAACTCTATTACTAATCTACAACTCTATTACTAATCAATAACTCTATTACTAATCTATAACTCTATTACTAATCAATTGCTATAACTCTATTACTAATCAATTACTATAACAATATTACTAATCAATTACTATAACTCTATTACTAATCAATTACTATAACTGTTACTAATCTATAACTATTACTAATCTACAACTCTATTACTAATCTATAACTATTACTAATCAATAACTCTATTACTAATCTACAACTCTATTACTAATCAATAACTCTATTACTAATCAATAACTCTATTACTAATCTATAACTCTATTACTAATCTATGACTCTATTAATAATCTATAACTATATTACTAATCTATAACTATTACTAATCTATAACTATTACTAATCTATAACTCTATTACTAATCTATAACTCTATTACTAATCTATAACTATTACTAATCTATAACTGTTACTAATCTATAACTCTATTACTAATCAATATCTCTATTACTAATCTATAACTCTATTACTAATCTACAACTCTATTACTAATCTATAACTCTATTACTAATCTACAACTCTATTACTAATCAATAACTCTATTACTAATCTATAACTCTATTACTAATCTATAACTCTATTACTAATCAATTGCTATAACTCTATTACTAATCAATTACTATAACAATATTACTAATCAATTACTATAACTATTACTATAACTCTATTACTAATCAATTACTATAACTGTTACTAATCTATAACTATTACTAATCTACAACTCTATTACTAATCTATAACTATTACTAATCAATAACTCTATTACTAATCTACAACTCTATTACTAATCAATAACTCTATTACTAATCAATAACTCTATTACTAATCTATAACTCTATTACTAATCTATGACTCTATTAATAATCTATAACTATATTACTAATCTATAACTATTACTAATCTATAACTATTACTAATCTATAACTCTATTACTAATCTATAACTCTATTACTAATCTATAACTATTACTAATCTATAACTCTATTACTAATCAATATCTCTATTACTAATCTATAACTCTATTACTAATCTATAACTCTATTACTAATCTATAACTCTATTACTAATCAACAACTCTATTACTAATCTATAACTCTATTACTAATCTACAACTCTATTACTAATCAATAACTCTATTACTAATCTATAACTCTATTACTAATCAATAACTCTATTACTAATCAATAACTCTATTACTAATCAATAACTCTATTACTAATCTATAACTCTATTACTAATCAATAACTCTATTACTAATCTACAACTCTATTACTAATCAATAACTCTATTACTAATCTATAACTCTATTACTAATCAATTGCTATAACTCTATTACTAATCAATTACTATAACAATATTACTAATCAATTACTATAACTCTATTACTAATCAATTACTATAACTGTTACTAATCTATAACTATTACTAATCTACAACTCTATTACTAATCTATAACTATTACTAATCAATAACTCTATTACTAATCTACAACTCTATTACTAATCAATAACTCTATTACTAATCAATAACTCTATTACTAATCTATAACTCTATTACTAATCTATGACTCTATTAATAATCTATAACTATATTACTAATCTATAACTATTACTAATCTATAACTATTACTAATCTATAACTCTATTACTAATCTATAACTCTATTACTAATCTATAACTATTACTAATCTATAACTATTACTAATCTATAACTCTATTACTAATCAATATCTCTATTACTAATCTATAACTCTATTACTAATCTACAACTCTATTACTAATCTATAACTCTATTACTAATCTACAACTCTATTACTAATCAATAACTCTATTACTAATCTATAACTCTATTACTAATCTATAACTCTATTACTAATCAATTGCTATAACTCTATTACTAATCAATTACTATAACAATATTACTAATCAATTACTATAACTATTACTATAACTCTGTTACTAATCAATTACTATAACTGTTACTAATCTATAACTATTACTAATCTACAACTCTATTACTAATCTATAACTATTACTAATCAATAACTCTATTACTAATCTACAACTCTATTACTAATCAATAACTCTATTACTAATCAATAACTCTATTACTAATCTATAACTCTATTACTAATCTATGACTCTATTAATAATCTATAACTATATTACTAATCTATAACTATTACTAATCTATAACTATTACTAATCTATAACTCTATTACTAATCTATAACTCTGTTACTAATCTATAACTATTACTAATCTATAACTCTATTACTAATCAATATCTCTGTTACTAATCTATAACTCTATTACTAATCTATAACTCTATTACTAATCTATAACTCTATTACTAATCAACAACTCTATTACTAATCTATAACTCTATTACTAATCTACAACTCTATTACTAATCAATAACTCTATTACTAATCTATAACTCTATTACTAATCAATAACTCTATTACTAATCAATAACTCTATTACTAATCAATAACTCTATTACTAATCTATAACTCTATTACTAATCAATAACTCTATTACTAATCTACAACTCTATTACTAATCAATAACTCTATTACTAATCTATAACTCTATTACTAATCAATATCTCTATTACTAATCTATAACTCTATTACTAATCTATAACTCTATTACTAATCAATAACTCTATTACTAATCTATAACTCTTACTAATCAATAACTATATTACTAATCTATAACTCTATTACTAATCAATAACTCTATTACTAATCTATAACTCTTACTAATCAATAACTCTATTACTAATCTATAACTCTATAACTAATCTATAACTCTATTACTAATCTATAACTCTATTACTAATCAATAACTCTATTACTAATCAATAACTCTGTTACTAATCAATTACTATAACTGTTACTAATCTATAACTATTACTAATCTATAACTCTATTACTAATCAATAACTATATTACTATTCTATAACTCTTACTAATCAATTACCATAACTCTATTACTAAATAATTACTATAACTGTTACTAATCTATAACTCTATTACTAATCAATTACTATAACAATATTACTAATCAATTACTATAACTATTACTATAACTCTATTACTAATCAATTACTATAACAATATTACTACTAATCTACAACTCTATTACTAATCAATAACTCTATTACTAATCTATAACTCTATTACTAATCAATATCTCTATTACTAATCTATAACTCTATTACTAATCTATAACTCTATTACTAATCAATAACTCTATTACTAATCTATAACTCTATTACTAATCTATAACTCTATTACTAATCAATAACTCTATTACTAATCTATAACTCTATTACTAATCTATAACTCTATTACTAATCAATAACTCTATTACTAATCTATAACTCTATTACTAATCTATAACTCTTACTAATCAATTACTATAACTCTATTACTAATCAATTACTATAACTGTTACTAATCTATAACTCTATTACTAATCAATTACTATAACAATATTACTAATCAATTGCTATAACTCTATTACTAATCAATTACTATAACTATTACTATAACTCTATTACTAATCAATTACTATAACTGTTACTAATCTATAACTCTATTACTAATCAATTACTATAACAATATTAATAATGAATTGCTATAACTCTATTACTAATCAATTACTATAACAATATTACTAATCAATTACTACAACTCTATTACTATAACAATATTACTAATCAATTACTCTATTACTAATCAATAACTCTATTACTAATCTATAACTCTATTACTAATCAATAACTCTATTACTAATCTACAACTCTATTACTAATCAATAACTCTATTACTAATCTATAACTCTATTACTAATCAATATCTCTATTACTAATCTATAACTCTATTACTAATCTATAACTCTATTACTAATCTATAACTCTATTACTAATCTATAACTCTATTACTAATCAATTACTATAATTCTATTACTAATCTATAACTCTATTACTAATCAATTACTATAACTGTTACTAATCTATAACTATTACTAATCTATAACTCTATTACTAATCTATAACTCTTACTAATCAATTACTATAACTCTATTACTAATCAATTACTATAACTGTTACCAATCTATAACTCTATTACTAATCTATAACTCTATTACTAATCTATAACTCTATTACTAATCAATTACTATAACTCTATTACTAATCTATAACTCTATTACTAATCAATTACTATAACTGTTACTAATCTATAACTATTACTAATCTATAACTCTATTACCAATCTATAACTCTTACTAATCAATTACTATAACTCTATTACTAATCAATTACTATAACTGTTACTAATCTATAACTCTATTACTAATCAATTACTATAACAATATTACTAATCAATTGCTATAACTCTATTACTAATCAATTACTATAACAATATTACTAATCAATTACTATAACTCTATTACTAATCAATTACTATAACTGTTACTAATCTATAACTATTACTAATCTACAACTCTATTACTAATCTATAACTATTACTAATCAATAACTCTATTACTAATCTACAACTCTATTACTAATCAATAACTCTATTACTAATCAATAACTCTATTACTAATCTATAACTCTATTACTAATCCATGACTCTATTAATAATCTATAACTATATTACTAATCTATAACTATTACTAATCTATAACTATTACTAATCTATAACTCTATTACTAATCTATAACTCTATTACTAATCTATAACTATTACTAATCTATAACTATTACTAATCTATAACTCTATTACTAATCAATATCTCTATTACTAATCTATAACTCTATTACTAATCTACAACTCTATTACTAATCTATAACTCTATTACTAATCTACAACTCTATTACTAATCAATAACTCTATTACTAATCTATAACTCTATTACTAATCTATAACTCTATTACTAATCAATTGCTATAACTCTATTACTAATCAATTACTATAACAATATTACTAATCAATTACTATAACTATTACTATAACTCTATTACTAATCAATTACTATAACTGTTACTAATCTATAACTATTACTAATCTACAACTCTATTACTAATCTATAACTATTACTAATCAATAACTCTATTACTAATCTACAACTCTATTACTAATCAATAACTCTATTACTAATCAATAACTCTATTACTAATCTATAACTCTATTACTAATCTATGACTCTATTAATAATCTATAACTATATTACTAATCTATAACTATTACTAATCTATAACTATTACTAATCTATAACTCTATTACTAATCTATAACTCTATTACTAATCTATAACTACTACTAATCTATAACTCTATTACTAATCAATATCTCTATTACTAATCTATAACTCTATTACTAATCTATAACTCTATTACTAATCTATAACTCTATTACTAATCAACAACTCTATTACTAATCTATAACTCTATTACTAATCTACAACTCTATTACTAATCAATAACTCTATTACTAATCTATAACTCTATTACTAATCAATAACTCTATTACTAATCAATAACTCTATTACTAATCAATAACTCTATTACTAATCTATAACTCTATTACTAATCAACAACTCTATTACTAATCTACAACTCTATTACTAATCAATAACTCTATTACTAATCTATAACTCTATTACTAATCAATTGCTATAACTCTATTACTAATCAATTACTATAACAATATTACTAATCAATTACTATAACTCTATTACTAATCAATTACTATAACTGTTACTAATCTATAACTATTACTAATCTACAACTCTATTACTAATCTATAACTATTACTAATCAATAACTCTATTACTAATCTACAACTCTATTACTAATCAATAACTCTATTACTAATCAATAACTCTATTACTAATCTATAACTCTATTACTAATCTATGACTCTATTAATAATCTATAACTATATTACTAATCTATAACTATTACTAATCTATAACTATTACTAATCTATAACTCTATTACTAATCTATAACTCTATTACTAATCTATAACTATTACTAATCTATAACTATTACTAATCTATAACTCTATTACTAATCAATATCTCTATTACTAATCTATAACTCTATTACTAATCTACAACTCTATTACTAATCTATAACTCTATTACTAATCTACAACTCTATTACTAATCAATAACTCTATTACTAATCTATAACTCTATTACTAATCTATAACTCTATTACTAATCAATTGCTATAACTCTATTACTAATCAATTACTATAACAATATTACTAATCAATTACTATAACTATTACTATAACTCTATTACTAATCAATTACTATAACTGTTACTAATCTATAACTATTACTAATCTACAACTCTATTACTAATCTATAACTATTACTAATCAATAACTCTATTACTAATCTACAACTCTATTACTAATCAATAACTCTATTACTAATCAATAACTCTATTACTAATCTATAACTCTATTACTAATCTATGACTCTATTAATAATCTATAACTATATTACTAATCTATAACTATTACTAATCTATAACTATTACTAATCTATAACTCTATTACTAATCTATAACTCTATTACTAATCTATAACTATTACTAATCTATAACTCTATTACTAATCAATATCTCTATTACTAATCTATAACTCTATTACTAATCTATAACTCTATTACTAATCTATAACTCTATTACTAATCAACAACTCTATTACTAATCTATAACTCTATTACTAATCTACAACTCTATTACTAATCAATAACTCTATTACTAATCTATAACTCTATTACTAATCAATAACTCTATTACTAATCAACAACTCTATTACTAATCAATAACTCTATTACTAATCTATAACTCTATTACTAATCAATAACTCTATTACTAATCTACAACTCTATTACTAATCAATAACTCTATTACTAATCTATAACTCTATTACTAATCAATATCTCTATTACTAATCTATAACTCTATTACTAATCTATAACTCTATTACTAATCAATAACTCTATTACTAATCTATAACTCTTACTAATCAATAACTATATTACTAATCTATAACTCTATTACTAATCAATAACTCTATTACTAATCTATAACTCTTACTAATCAATAACTCTATTACTAATCTATAACTCTATAACTAATCTATAACTCTATTACTAATCTATAACTCTATTACTAATCAATAACTCTATTACTAATCAATAACTCTGTTACTAATCAATTACTATAACTGTTACTAATCTATAACTATTACTAATCTATAACTCTATTACTAATCAATAACTATATTACTATTCTATAACTCTTACTAATCAATTACCATAACTCTATTACTAAATAATTACTATAACTGTTACTAATCTATAACTCTATTACTAATCAATTACTATAACAATATTACTAATCAATTACTATAACTATTACTATAACTCTATTACTAATCAATTACTATAACAATATTACTACTAATCTACAACTCTATTACTAATCAATAACTCTATTACTAATCTATAACTCTATTACTAATCAATATCTCTATTACTAATCTATAACTCTATTACTAATCTATAACTCTATTACTAATCAATAACTCTATTACTAATCTATAACTCTATTACTAATCTATAACTCTATTACTAATCAATAACTCTATTACTAATCTATAACTCTATTACTAATCTATAACTCTATTACTAATCAATAACTCTATTACTAATCTATAACTCTATTACTAATCTATAACTCTTACTAATCAATTACTATAACTCTATTACTAATCAATTACTATAACTGTTACTAATCTAAAACTCTATTACTAATCAATTACTATAACAATATTACTAATCAATTGCTATAACTCTATTACTAATCAATTACTATAACTATTACTATAACTCTATTACTAATCAATTACTATAACTGTTACTAATCTATAACTCTATTACTAATCAATTACTATAACAATATTAATAATGAATTGCTATAACTCTATTACTAATCAATTACTATAACAATATTACTAATCAATTACTACAACTCTATTACTATAACAATATTACTAATCAATTACTCTATTACTAATCAATAACTCTATTACTAATCTATAACTCTATTACTAATCAATAACTCTATTACTAATCTACAACTCTATTACTAATCAATAACTCTATTACTAATCTATAACTCTATTACTAATCAATATCTCTATTACTAATCTATAACTCTATTACTAATCTATAACTCTATTACTAATCTATAACTCTATTACTAATCTATAACTCTATTACTAATCAATTACTATAATTCTATTACTAATCTATAACTCTATTACTAATCAATTACTATAACTGTTACTAATCTATAACTATTACTAATCTATAACTCTATTACTAATCTATAACTCTTACTAATCAATTACTATAACTCTATTACTAATCAATTACTATAACTGTTACTAATCTATAACTCTATTACTAATCTATAACTCTATTACTAATCTATAACTCTATTACTAATCAATTACTATAACTCTATTACTAATCTATAACTCTATTACTAATCAATTACTATAACTGTTACTAATCTATAACTATTACTAATCTATAACTCTATTACCAATCTATAACTCTTACTAATCAATTACTATAACTCTATTACTAATCACATTACTATAACTGTTACTAATCTATAACTCTATTACTAATCAATTACTATAACAATATTACTAATCAATTGCTATAACTCTATTACTAATCAATTACTATAACAATATTACTAATCAATTACTATAACTCTATTACTAATCAATTACTATAACTGTTACTAATCTATAACTATTACTAATCTACAACTCTATTACTAATCTATAACTATTACTAATCAATAACTCTATTACTAATCTACAACTCTATTACTAATCAATAACTCTATTACTAATCAATAACTCTATTACTAATCTATAACTCTATTACTAATCTATGACTCTATTAATAATCTATAACTATATTACTAATCTATAACTATTACTAATCTATAACTATTACTAATCTATAACTCTATTACTAATCTATAACTCTATTACTAATCTATAACTATTACTAATCTATAACTATTACTAATCTATAACTCTATTACTAATCAATATCTCTATTACTAATCTATAACTCTATTACTAATCTACAACTCTATTACTAATCTATAACTCTATTACTAATCTACAACTCTATTACTAATCAATAACTCTATTACTAATCTATAACTCTATTACTAATCTATAACTCTATTACTAATCAATTGCTATAAATCTATTACTAATCAATTACTATAACAATATTACTAATCAATTACTATAACTATTACTATAACTCTATTACTAATCAATTACTATAACTGTTACTAATCTATAACTATTACTAATCTACAACTCTATTACTAATCTATAACTATTACTAATCAATAACTCTATTACTAATCTACAACTCTATTACTAATCAATAACTCTATTACTAATCAACAACTCTATTACTAATCTATAACTCTATTACTAATCTATGACTCTATTAATAATCTATAACTATATTACTAATCTATAACTATTACTAATCTATAACTATTACTAATCTATAACTCTATTACTAATCTATAACTCTATTACTAATCTATAACTATTACTAATCTATAACTCTATTACTAATCAATATCTCTATTACTAATCTATAACTCTATTACTAATCTATAACTCTATTACTAATCTATAACTCTATTACTAATCTACAACTCTATTACTAATCTATAACTCTATTACTAATCTACAACTCTATTACTAATCAATAACTCTATTACTAATCTATAACTCTATTACTAATCAATAACTCTATTACTAATCAATAACTCTATTACTAATCAATAACTCTATTACTAATCTATAACTCTATTACTAATCAATAACTCTATTACTAATCTACAACTCTATTACTAATCAATAACTCTATTACTAATCTATAACTCTATTACTAATCAATATCTCTATTACTAATCTATAACTCTATTACTAATCTATAACTCTATTACTAATCAATAACTCTATTACTAATCTATAACTCTTACTAATCAATAACTATATTACTAATCTATAACTCTATTACTAATCAATAACTCTATTACTAATCTATAACTCTTACTAATCAATAACTCTATTACTAATCTATAACTCTATAACTAATCTATAACTCTATTACTAATCTATAACTCTATTACTAATCAATAACTCTATTACTAATCAATAACTCTGTTACTAATCAATTACTATAACTGTTACTAATCTATAACTATTACTAATCTATAACTCTATTACTAATCAATAACTATATTACTATTCTATAACTCTTACTAATCAATTACCATAACTCTATTACTAAATAATTACTATAACTGTTACTAATCTATAACTCTATTACTAATCAATTACTATAACAATATTACTAATCAATTACTATAACTATTACTATAACTCTATTACTAATCAATTACTATAACAATATTACTACTAATCTACAACTCTATTACTAATCAATAACTCTATTACTAATCTATAACTCTATTACTAATCAATATCTCTATTACTAATCTATAACTCTATTACTAATCTATAACTCTATTACTAATCAATAACTCTATTACTAATCTATAACTCTATTACTAATCTATAACTCTATTACTAATCAATAACTCTATTACTAATCTATAACTCTATTACTAATCTATAACTCTATTACTAATCAATAACTCTATTACTAATCTATAACTCTATTACTAATCTATAACTCTTACTAATCAATTACTATAACTCTATTACTAATCAATTACTATAACTGTTACTAATCTATAACTCTATTACTAATCAATTACTATAACAATATTACTAATCAATTGCTATAACTCTATTACTAATCAATTACTATAACAATATTACTAATCAATTACTATAACTATTACTATAACTCTATTACTAATCAATTACTATAACAATATTACTAATCAATTGCTATAACTCTATTACTAATCAATTACTATAACAATATTACTAATCAATTACTATAACTCTATTACTAATCAATTACTATAACTGTTACTAATCTATAACTATTACTAATCTACAACTCTATTACTAATCTATAACTATTACTAATCAATAACTCTATTACTAATCTACAACTCTATTACTAATCAATAACTCTATTACTAATCAATAACTCTATTACTAATCTATAACTCTATTACTAATCTATGACTCTATTAATAATCTATAACTATATTACTAATCTATAACTATTACTAATCTATAACTATTACTAATCTATAACTCTATTACTAATCTATAACTCTATTACTAATCTATAACTATTACTAATCTATAACTATTACTAATCTATAACTCTATTACTAATCAATATCTCTATTACTAATCTATAACTCTATTACTAATCTACAACTCTATTACTAATCTATAACTCTATTACTAATCTACAACTCTATTACTAATCAATAACTCTATTACTAATCTATAACTCTATTACTAATCTATAACTCTATTACTAATCAATTGCTATAAATCTATTACTAATCAATTACTATAACAATATTACTAATCAATTACTATAACTATTACTATAACTCTATTACTAATCAATTACTATAACTGTTACTAATCTATAACTATTACTAATCTACAACTCTATTACTAATCTATAACTATTACTAATCAATAACTCTATTACTAATCTACAACTCTATTACTAATCAATAACTCTATTACTAATCAATAACTCTATTACTAATCTATAACTCTATTACTAATCTATGACTCTATTAATAATCTATAACTATATTACTAATCTATAACTATTACTAATCTATAACTATTACTAATCTATAACTCTATTACTAATCTATAACTCTATTACTAATCTATAACTATTACTAATCTATAACTCTATTACTAATCAATATCTCTATTACTAATCTATAACTCTATTACTAATCTATAACTCTATTACTAATCTATAACTCTATTACTAATCTACAACTCTATTACTAATCTATAACTCTATTACTAATCTACAACTCTATTACTAATCAATAACTCTATTACTAATCTATAACTCTATTACTAATCAATAACTCTATTACTAATCAATAACTCTATTACTAATCAATAACTCTATTACTAATCTATAACTCTATTACTAATCAATAACTCTATTACTAATCTACAACTCTATTACTAATCAACAACTCTATTACTAATCTATAACTCTATTACTAATCAATATCTCTATTACTAATCTATAACTCTATTACTAATCTATAACTCTATTACTAATCAATAACTCTATTACTAATCTATAACTCTTACTAATCAATAACTATATTACTAATCTATAACTCTATTACTAATCAATAACTCTATTACTAATCTATAACTCTTACTAATCAATAACTCTATTACTAATCTATAACTCTATAACTAATCTATAACTCTATTACTAATCTATAACTCTATTACTAATCAATAACTCTATTACTAATCAATAACTCTGTTACTAATCAATTACTATAACTGTTACTAATCTATAACTATTACTAATCTATAACTCTATTACTAATCAATAACTATATTACTATTCTATAACTCTTACTAATCAATTACCATAACTCTATTACTAAATAATTACTATAACTGTTACTAATCTATAACTCTATTACTAATCAATTACTATAACAATATTACTAATCAATTACTATAACTATTACTATAACTCTATTACTAATCAATTACTATAACAATATTACTACTAATCTACAACTCTATTACTAATCAATAACTCTATTACTAATCTATAACTCTATTACTAATCAATATCTCTATTACTAATCTATAACTCTATTACTAATCTATAACTCTATTACTAATCAATAACTCTATTACTAATCTATAACTCTATTACTAATCTATAACTCTATTACTAATCAATAACTCTATTACTAATCTATAACTCTATTACTAATCTATAACTCTATTACTAATCAATAACTCTATTACTAATCTATAACTCTATTACTAATCTATAACTCTTACTAATCAATTACTATAACTCTATTACTAATCAATTACTATAACTGTTACTAATCTATAACTCTATTACTAATCAATTACTATAACAATATTACTAATCAATTGCTATAACTCTATTACTAATCAATTACTATAACAATATTACTAATCAATTACTATAACTATTACTATAACTCTATTACTAATCTATAACTCTATTACTAATCAATAACTCTATTACTAATCTATAACTCTTACTAATCTATAACTCTATTACTAATCTATAACTCTATTACTAATCAATTACTATAACAATATTACTAATCAATTACTATAACTATTACTATAACTCTATTACTAATCAATTACTATAACTGTTACTAATCTATAACTATTACTAATCTACAACTCTATTACTAATCAATAACTCTATTACTAATCAATAACTCTATTACTAATCTACAACTCTATTACTAATCTATAACTCTATTACTAATCTATAACTCTTACTAATCAATAACTCTATTACTAATCTATAACTCTATTACTAATCAATAGCTCTATTACTAATCAATTACTATAACTGTTACTAATCTATAACTATTAATAATCTATAACTCTATTACTAATCAATAACTCTATTACTGATCTATAACTCTTACTAATCAATTACTATAACTCTATTACTAATCAATTACTATAACTGTTACTAATCTATAACTCTATTACTAATCAATTACTATAACAGTATTACTAATCAATTGCTATAACTCTATTACTAATCAATTACTATAACTGTTACTAATCTATAACTCTATTACTAATCAATTACTATAACAAAATTACTAATCAATTGCTATAACTCTATTACTAATCAATTACTATAACAATATTACTAATCAATTACTATAACTATTACTATAACTCTATTACTAATCAATTACTATAACTGTTACTAATCTATAACTATTACTAATCTACAACTCTATTACTAATCAATAACTATATTACTAATCAATAATTATATTACTAATCTACAACTCTATTACTAATCAATAACTCTATTACTAATCAATAACTCTATTACTAATCTACAACTCTATTACTAATCAATAACTATATTACTAATCTATAACTCTATTACTAATCTATAACTCTATTACTAATCTATAACTCTATTACTAATCAATAACTCTATTAGTAATCTATAACTCTTACTAATCAATAACTCTATTACTAATCTATAACTCTATTACTAATCAATAACTCTATTACTAATCAATTACTATAACTGTTACTAATCTATAACTATTACTAATCTATAACTCTTACTAATCAATTACTATAACTCTATTACTAATCAATTACTATAACTGTTACTAATCTATAACTCTATTACTAATCAATTACTATAACAATATTACTAATCAATTGCTATAACTCTATTACTAATCAATTACTATAACTATTACTATAACTCTATTACTAATCAATTACTATAACTGTTACTAATCTACAACTCTATTACTAATCAATAACTCTATTACTAATCTATAACTCTATTACTAATCAATATCTCTATTACTAATCTATAACTCTATTACTAATCTATAACTCTATTACTAATCAATAACTCTATTACTAATCTATAACTCTATTACTAATCTATAACTCTATTACTAATCAATAACTCTATTACTAATCTATAACTCTATTACTAATCTATAACTCTATTACTAATCAATAACTCTATTACTAATCTATAACTCTATTACTAATCTATAACTCTTACTAATCAATTACTATAACTCTATTACTAATCAATTACTATAACTGTTACTAATCTATAACTCTATTACTAATCAATTACTATAACAATATTACTAATCAATTGCTATAACTCTATTACTAATCAATTACTATAACAATATTACTAATCAATTACTATAACTATTACTATAACTCTATTACTAATCTATAACTCTATTACTAATCAATAACTCTATTACTAATCTATAACTCTTACTAATCTATAACTCTATTACTAATCTATAACTCTATTACTAATCAATTACTATAACAATATTACTAATCAATTACTATAACTATTACTATAACTCTATTACTAATCAATTACTATAACTGTTACTAATCTATAACTATTACTAATCTACAACTCTATTACTAATCAATAACTATATTACTAATCAATAACTCTATTACTAATCTACAACTCTATTACTAATCTATAACTCTATTACTAATCTATAACTCTTACTAATCAATAACTCTATTACTAATCTATAACTCTATTACTAATCAATAGCTCTATTACTAATCAATTACTATAACTGTTACTAATCTATAACTATTAATAATCTATAACTCTATTACTAATCAATAACTCTATTACTGATCTATAACTCTTACTAATCAATTACTATAACTCTATTACTAATCAATTACTATAACTGTTACTAATCTATAACTCTATTACTAATCAATTACTATAACAATATTACTAATCAATTGCTATAACTCTATTACTAATCAATTACTATAACTGTTACTAATCTATAACTCTATTACTAATCAATTACTATAACAAAATTACTAATCAATTGCTATAACTCTATTACTAATCAATTACTATAACAATATTACTAATCAATTACTATAACTATTACTATAACTCTATTACTAATCAATTACTATAACTGTTACTAATCTATAACTATTACTAATCTACAACTCTATTACTAATCAATAACTATATTACTAATCAATAATTATATTACTAATCTACAACTCTATTACTAATCAATAACTCTATTACTAATCAATAACTCTATTACTAATCTACAACTCTATTACTAATCAATAACTATATTACTAATCTATAACTCTATTACTAATCTATAACTCTATTACTAATCTATAACTCTATTACTAATCAATAACTCTATTAGTAATCTATAACTCTTACTAATCAATAACTCTATTACTAATCTATAACTCTATTACTAATCAATAACTCTATTACTAATCAATTACTATAACTGTTACTAATCTATAACTATTACTAATCTATAACTCTTACTAATCAATTACTATAACTCTATTACTAATCAATTACTATAACTGTTACTAATCTATAACTCTATTACTAATCAATTACTATAACAATATTACTAATCAATTGCTATAACTCTATTACTAATCAATTACTATAACTATTACTATAACTCTATTACTAATCAATTACTATAACTGTTACTAATCTATAACTCTATTACTAATCAATTACTATAACAATATTAATAATGAATTGCTATAACTCTATTACTAATCAATTACTATAACAATATTACTAATCAATTACTACAACTCTATTACTATAACAATATTACTAATCAATTACTCTATTACTAATCAATAACTCTATTACTAATCTATAACTCTATTACTAATCAATAACTCTATTACTAATCTACAACTCTATTACTAATCAATAACTCTATTACTAATCTATAACTCTATTACTAATCAATATCTCTATTACTAATCTATAACTCTATTACTAATCTATAACTCTATTACTAATCTAGAACTCTATTACTAATCTATAACTATATTACTAATCAATAACTCTATTACTAATCAATAACTCTATTACTAATCAATAACTCTATTACTAATCTATAACTCTTACTAATCAATAACTCTATTACTAATCTATAACTCTTACTAATCAATAACTCTATTACTAATCTATAACTCTATTACTAATCAATAACTCTATTACTAATCTATAACTCTTACTAATCAATAACTCTATTACTAATCTATAACTCTATTACTAATCAATAACTCTATTACTAATCTATAACTCTTACTAATCAATAACTCTATTACTAATCTATAACTCTATTACTAATCAATAACTCTGTTACTAATCAATTACTATAACTGTTACTAATCTATAACTATTACTAATCTATAACTCTATTACTAATCAATAACTATATTACTAATCTATAACTCTTACTAATCAATTACCATAACTCTATTACTAATCAATTACTATAACTGTTACTAATCTATAACTCTATTACTAATCAATTACTATAACAATATTACTAATCAATTACTATAACTATATTACTACTAATCTACAACTCTATTACTAATCAATAACTCTATTACTAATCTATAACTCTATTACTAATCAATATCTCTATTACTAATCTATAACTCTATTACTAATCAATAACTCTATTACTAATCTATAACTCTATTACTAATCTATAACTCTATTACTAATCAATAACTCTATTACTAATCTATAACTCTATTACTAATCTATAACTCTATTACTAATCTATAACTCTATTACTAATCTATAACTCTATTACTAATCAATTACTATAACTCTATTACTAATCTATAACTCTATTACTAATCAATTACTATAACTGTTACTAATCTATAACTATTACTAATCTATAACTCTATTACCAATCTATAACTCTTACTAATCAATTACTATAACTCTATTACTAATCAATTACTATAACTGTTACTAATCTATAACTCTATTACTAATCAATTTCTATAACAATATTACTAATCAATTGCTATAACTCTATTACTAATCAATTACTATAACAATATTACTAATCAATTACTATAACTATTACTATAACTCTATTACTAATCAATTACTATTACTGTTACTAATCTATAACTATTACTAATCTACAACTCTATTACTAATCAATAACTCTATTACTAATCAATAACTCTATTACTAATCTATAACTCTATTACTAATCTATGACTCTATTAATAATCTATAACTCTATTACTAATCAATAACTCTATTACTAATCTATAACTATTACTAATCTATAACTATTACTAATCTATAACTATTACTAATCTATAACTCTATTACTAATCTATAACTCTATTACTAATCTATAACTATTACTAATCTATAACTCTATTACTAATCAATATCTCTATTACTAATATATAACTCTATTACTAATCTACAACTCTATTACTAATCTATAACTCTATTACTAATCTACAACTCTATTACTAATCAATAACTCTATTACTAATCTATAACTCTATTACTAATCTATAACTCTATTACTAATCAATTACTATAACTGTTACTAATCTATAACTATTACTAATCTATAACTCTATTACCAATCTATAACTCTTACTAATCAATTACTATAACTCTATTACTAATCAATTACTATAACTGTTACTAATCTATAACTCTATTACTAATCAATTACTATAACAATATTACTAATCAATTGCTATAACTCTATTACTAATCAATTACTATAACAATATTACTAATCAATTACTATAACTATTACTATAACTCTATTACTAATCAATTACTATAACTGTTACTAATCTATAACTATTACTAATCTACAACTCTATTACTAATCTATAACTATTACTAATCAATAACTCTATTACTAATCTACAACTCTATTACTAATCAATAACTCTATTACTAATCAATAACTCTATTACTAATCTATAACTCTATTACTAATCTATGACTCTATTAATAATCTATAACTATATTACTAATCTATAACTATTACTAATCTATAACTATTACTAATCTATAACTCTATTACTAATCTATAACTCTATTACTAATCTATAACTATTACTAATCTATAACTATTACTAATCTATAACTCTATTACTAATCAATATCTCTATTACTAATCTATAACTCTATTACTAATCTACAACTCTATTACTAATCTACAACTCTATTACTAATCTACAACTCTATTACTAATCAATAACTCTATTACTAATCTATAACTCTATTACTAATCAATAACTCTATTACTAATCAATAACTCTATTACTAATCATTAACTCTATTACTAATCTATAACTCTATTACTAATCAATAACTCTATTACTAATCTACAACTCTATTACTAATCAATAACTCTATTACTAATCTATAACTCTATTACTAATCAATATCTCTATTACTAATCTATAACTCTATTACTAATCTATAACTCTATTACTAATCTATAACTCTATTACTAATCTATAACTCTGTTACTAATCAATAACTCTATTACTAATCTATAACTCTATTACTAATCTATAACTCTATTACTAATCAATTACTATAACTGTTACTAATCTATAACTATTACTAATCTATAACTCTATTACCAATCTATAACTCTTACTAATCAATTACTATAACTCTATTACTAATCAATTACTATAACTGTTACTAATCTATAACTCTATTACTAATCAATTACTATAACAATATTACTAATCAATTGCTATAACTCTATTACTAATCAATTACTATAACAATATTACTAATCAATTACTATAACTATTACTATAACTCTATTACTAATCAATTACTATAACTGTTACTAATCTATAACTATTACTAATCTACAACTCTATTACTAATCTATAACTATTACTAATCAATAACTCTATTACTAATCTACAACTCTATTACTAATCAATAACTCTATTACTAATCAATAACTCTATTACTAATCTATAACTCTATTACTAATCTATGACTCTATTAATAATCTATAACTATATTACTAATCTATAACTATTACTAATCTATAACTATTACTAATCAATAACTCTATTACTAATCTATAACTCTATTACTAATCTATAACTCTATTACTAATCTATAACTATTACTAATCTATAACTATTACTAATCTATAACTCTATTACTAATCAATATCTCTATTACTAATCTATAACTCTATTACTAATCTACAACTCTATTACTAATCTACAACTCTATTACTAATCTACAACTCTATTACTAATCAATAACTCTATTACTAATCTATAACTCTATTACTAATCAATAACTCTATTACTAATCAATAACTCTATTACTAATCAATAACTCTATTACTAATCTATAACTCTATTACTAATCAATATCTCTATTACTAATCTATAACTCTATTACTAATCTATAACTCTATTACTAATCTATAACTCTGTTACTAATCAATAACTCTATTACTAATCTATAACTCTATTACTAATCTATAACTCTATTACTAATCTATAACTCTATTACTAATCTATAACTCTATTACTAATCAATAACTCTATTACTAATCTATAACTCTATTACTAATCTATAACTCTATTACTAATCAATTACTATAATTCTATTACTAATCTATAACTCTATTACTAATCAATTACTATAACTGTTACTAATCTATAACTATTACTAATCTATAACTCTATTACTAATCTATAACTCTTACTAATCAATTACTATAACTCTATTACTAATCAATTACTATAACTGTTACTAATCTATAACTCTATTACTAATCAATTACTATAACAATATTACTAATCAATTGCTATAACTCTATTACTAATCAATTACTATAACAATATTACTAATCAATTACTATAACTATTACTATAACTCTATTACTAATGAATTACTATGACTGTTACTAATCTATAACTATTACTAATCTACAACTCTATTACTAATCTATAACTATTACTAATCAATAACTCTATTACTAATCTACAACTCTATTACTAATCAATAACTCTATTACTAATCAATAACTCTATTACTAATCAATAACTCTATTACTAATCTACAACTCTATTACTAATCTATAACTATTACTAATCAATAACTCTATTACTAATCTACAACTCTATTACTAATCAATAACTCTATTACTAATCAATAACTCTATTACTAATCTATAACTCTATTACTAATCTATGACTCTATTAATAATCTATAACTATATTACTAATCTATAACTCTATTACTAATCTATAACTCTATTACTAATCAATTACTATAACTGTTACTAATCTATAACTATTACTAATCAATTACTATAACTGTTACTAATCTATAACTATTACTAATCTATAACTCTATTACTAATCTATAACTCTTACTAATCAATTACTATAACTCTATTACTAATCAATTACTATAACTGTTACTAATCTATAACTCTATTACTAATCAATTACTATAACAATATTACTAATCAATAACTCTATTACTAATCTATAACTCTATTACTAATCTATGACTCTATTAATAATCTATAACTATATTACTAATCTATAACTATTACTAATCTATAACTATTACTAATCTATAACTCTATTACTAATCTATAACTCTATTACTAATCTATAACTTTTACTAATCTATAACTCTATTACTAATCAATATCTCTATTACTAATCTATAACTCTATTACTAATCTATAACTCTATTACTAATCTATAACTATAATACTAATCTATAACTATATTACTAATCTACAACTCTATTACTAATCAATAACTCTATTACTAATCAATAACTCTATTACTAATCTATAACTCTATTACTAATCTATAACTCTATTACTAATCTACAACTCTATTACTAATCAATAACTCTATTACTAATCTATAACTCTATTACTAATCTATAACTCTATTACTAATCTACAACTCTATTACTAATCTATAACTCTATTACTAATCAATAACTCTATTACTAATCTATAACTCTATTAGTAATCAATTACTATAACTGTTACTAATCTATAACTCTATTACTAATCAATTACTATAACAATATTACTAATCAATTACTATAACTGTTACTAATCTATAACTCTATTACTAATCAATTACTATAACAATATTACTAATCAATTACTATAACTATATTACTAATCAATTACTATAACAATATTACTAATCGAATCAATAGATAAAGTTGATCAAATGGATTACACTGGAATGTTTTTATTGGAAGGGAAATGGAAACTGGCTGTAGGCTTCGTGTATAATATGTATATGTAAATATATGTAAAATAAAATTGGCTTTAGGTCTACTTTGTGTTCTAGGACTTTGTAGAATTATACAAAACATATCCTTGACTCTAAATAAATAAATCACTTTATTTTTTATTTTTATGTATTGATATATTTCCTCAAATCTTTCTTCATGCATTGAATCCTTTATAATCGTTTAGGCACTATTTATTTACGTTTGCTGCACCTTTCTAGGTTGATATGCAATCTGATGCATATGGTAAAGGAGACGGCCCTGCAACGTTCTCTAGTGGGTATTTATAGGCTGAAAGGCCAGGTGGTTCTAGTGTTCAATCAAATAGTTCAGTTATTGTGTATATTACATTTGTTTTATTTAATGACTTTATAATTTCATTCCAAGTCATCATCTCATCTCTATAGAGCTGCTGTCTGACAAAATCACAATTTGAATAGTTCTTCAAAGTAAATAAGGTATAATTTTATGACTGCTGAATATCAACTAATTACTTAGATCATGTATTTTCAGGTAGAGATACCTGGTGAAGCAACAGCTGGCTCTCCACATCCCCTCACAATCACGCATTCTTCCGTCTCTTCAGTATCAGGCATGAAAGAAAGACAGACCGGCGAAAGTAGGACAGCAATGGAATATGGTCATTGTATTTAATTACCATGTTTTCTTCACTATGTAGAATACTGGCCTGTTGCAAACTACAACTCCCTACTACATCACAGTTCAGACTGGATGTGATTTATCTCTAGAGAAACTACAACTCCCTACTACATCACACAGTTCAGTCTGGATCTGATTTATCTCTAGAGAAACTACAACTCCCTACTACATCACAGTTCAGACTGGATCTGATTTATCTCTAGAGAAACTACAACTCCCTACTACATCACACAGTTCAGTCTGGATCTGATTTATCTCTAGAGAAACTACAACTCCCTACTACATCACACAGTTCAGACTGGATCTGATTTATCTCTAGAGAAACTACAACTCCCTACTACATCACAGTTCAGGCTGGATCTGATTTATCTCTAGAGAAACTACAACTCCCTACTACATCACACAGTTCAGTCTGGATCTGATTTATCTCTAGAGAAACTACAACTCCCTACTACATCACAGTTCAGTCTGGATCTGATTTATCTCTAGAGAAACTACAACTCCCTACTACATCACACAGTTCAGGCTGGATCTGATTTATCTCTAGAGAAACTACAACTCCCTACTACATCAGTTCAGTCTGGATCTGATTTATCTCTAGAGAAACTACAACTCCCTACTACATCGCACAGTTCAGGCTGGGTCTGATTTATCTCTAGAGAAACTACAACTCCCTACTACATCACACAGTTCAAGCTGGATCTGATGTATCTCTAGAGAAACTACAACTCCCTACTACATCACAGTTCAGGCTGGATCTGATTTATCTCTAGAGAAACTACAACTCCCTACTACATCACACAGTTCAGGCTGGATCTGATTTATCTCTAGAGAAACTACAACTCCCTACTACATCACACAGTTCAGACTAGATCTGATTTATCTCTAGAGAAACTACAACTCCCTACTACATCACATAGTTCAGTCTGGATCTGATTTATCTCTAGAGAAACTACAACTCCCTACTACATCAGTTCAGTCTGGATCTGATTTATCTCTAAAGAAACTACAACTCCCTACTACATCAGTTCAGTCTGGGTCTGAATTATCTCTAGAGAAACTGTGCAATATATATATATTTTTTATTCTACCTTTTTTTTTAACTAGGCAAGTCAGTTAAGAACAAATTCTTATTTTATGCACATTGCGCTCACAGAGAAAAAAAGCCTGAACAAAATGCAATTCAAATAATTTAGACAAAAGGTCAATTAATTGTTTAAAGGTGGATTTCACCATGGCTCTGCCAATGGCATATAGTTATCAGTTAAAATCATATCTATCTTTTGATATACACACACCGTCAATCAATTCAGACTGTGCTGTGGTAGACACTGCTAGACTGGAAGCTACCTTCAGCAGAGTAAACATTTACATTTTAGTCATTTAGCAGATGCTCTTATCCAGAGCGACTTACAGTAGTGAATACATACATTGCATTTCATGCATTTTTTTTTTTTTGTACTGGCCCCGCGTGGGAATCGAACCCACAACCCTGGCGTTGCAAACACCATGCTCTACCAACTGAGCCACAGGGTTCTGTCTTGGTTCAGGGTTCTATGTTGGTTCTATCTTTGACTGACGTTAGCTAACGAAAACTAGCTAATGTTAAGCAAATAAGATTAGCTCAATGTGGTAGCCATCTATTCCACTCTTGTCTGGAAAACACTCTAAAAAAAAAAAATTGTCGTTGTCGATATAGCTAGCTCTGTTTGTGTGTTGGTAGCAATGATGAATGTGTTTAAATTATATATGGTTCGGTTCTCAGCCAGTCTCAGCTGGCTAACTAGCAATCTCGCTGTCGATTTAGTGATGCTAGTAAGCTAACAGCAAGCTGACAATATTGAAATGTCCACGTTAGTTATGCTTAACTAGCCAGTCTAATAGAGATCAATACAATTAGTGGTGTGGTTAAATTATTTTGTTGTTTTCTATTGTGTTGTAGCTGGTATAGAATCTGATTCCATTTAACATGCACTTCGAACCCCTTAGCTCTGCACAAGGTGAATGTTAAATTGGACTAAAATATTTATAAGCTGTACAGTCAGCACGGAATAAATATTAATTGGTTATTCCATGGTGGGTTGGTTTGAATTGGGTGTTCGTATGATTTGTGTTATGGGGTTACAGGTGGTTTAGATTAGATGTAGCCCGAGGACTACAGAGTACCTTCCAGAACATGTCATCAATTTAGTCTACCCCTCTTCTCTTTCAACCTGAGTTTTACAAAGATAAAAAGATAACCTGGAGTCCTTCCACAGTGCCCCGCTGCTGAAAAATACCTTAAAGCAAGGGGCATTTTGGGTACACAAGCATGAGGGAGCAGACACACCTTGTGGTTATGGAGCACAACAAGATTGTGGGACAGAAACCAGCGAAAGGAATACTGAAAGGTATCAAAATCAAGACTACAACAGTAAATGTACACAACACACCTAATTTTTCTCCCTGTAGATTCTCAAAAACACAATACAAAGATACGTCTATAAACATCTCCCTTCTACTTTTACATTTAACATTTTAGTAATTTAGCAGACGCTCTTATCCAGAGCAACTTACAGTAGTGAATGCATACATTTCATTTCATACATTATTATTATTTTTTTTTTTTTGTACTGGCCCCCCGTGGGAATCGAACCCACAACCCTGGCATTGCAAACACCATGATCTACCAACTGAGTTACAAGGAATGATCTGTCAAAGTCCATGGTCTAGGGGAAGTTTTACAGACAGTACTTTGAAATGAGGAGTTTTGGTTGTGCATGGTTGTTCTTAGACTGGAAATGTATTGTTGTGTATGACAGTGATTCAGGTGACATTTCTCCTCCATTTCCTGTGTAAGAATTGCCTTCCTAAAACTTTTCACATGTTACTTAGCCCCCCCCTCTCCGTCCCATTCACTTTGTTGACTGATCTTTCCTGTAAAAAGCTGCTCCAAATGTCCCCTCGTTGTCCCTAAGTAATACGCTAGCGAGTCCAATTAGGTTGATAGCTTTAACAACTAAGGTGTGATGCCCAAACGTCCCTTCCACAAAAAGTGTCAAATGCTGAAACCACAAACATGTCTTTCCAGGAGACGTGCAGAACCAGCAAACGCTCTTTGGATTTCTAAAATACAGGAGACAGGTGGGTGAGTCCACCCCAATGTACTGCATGTCGTGATAACAGAGAGAGGTGGGAGTCCAGCCTTATAGTGTGATCAGTAGAGCCTTATAGTGTGATCAGTATAACATAGAGCCTTATAGTGTGATCAGTAGAGCCTTATAGTGTGATCAGTAGAGCCTTATAGTGTGATCAGTATAACATAGAGCCTTATAGTGTGATCAGTATAACATAGAGCCTTATAGTGTGATCAGTATAACATAGAGCCTTATAGTGTGATCAGTAGAGCCTTATAGTGTGATCAGTGAAACACAGAGCCTTATAGTGTGATCAGTAAAACACAGAGCCTTATAGTGTGATCAGTATAACGTAGAGCCTTATAGTGTGATCAGTATAACATAGAGCCTTATAGTGTGATCAGTATAACAAAGGGCCTTCGCGAAATGCCACAAAGCACGACTAACTGTATTTTTAGACACCGGAAGTCAATTCAATTCGCTTTATTGGCACGACGTAACAATGTACATATTGCCAAGTCATCATAAGTCATCATAAGGTGTATCATTCAGCGAGCGAAGCCCTGACCTCACTTCCTCCTGGGCTTTTACATCTCACTGTCCTAGAAATGCCTCTGACATGATGAAAACAAGCCCAGATTTCCCCTGAGGTGAAATTCCCCTTTAAAGGTGAAATTCCCCTTTAAAAAAAAACAAATAACAATAGATTTCGGTTAATCGCTCAGCACTAGTGTGTGTGTGTGTGTGTGTGTGTGTGTGTGTCTTACCTGTGTGTATTTTCAATCAGGAAGCTGAGTAGCACGGTGAAGGGGAGGAGCAGGTGTGACATCACACGGAGTAGGGAGTGAGTCCACGGCAACCCCATGATGTTGCATAGCAACGCTGAAACACCAATCACAGCTGGTAATAACGTGACACTTCCTTATACCGGGCCACTCTCAGTATTCTCAAGGTAAAAATCAAATCATTTATAGTGACATAAAATTTTAGTCATTTAACAGAGGCTCTTATCCAGAGCGACGTACAGTTAGTGCATCCATCTTACAGTAGCTAAGGGAGACAACTGCTTATCACAGTCATAGTAAGGATTTTTATTATTTTTATTCCATAGAGTACCAGAGTATGAGTCATAATACCCATAAAACCTAGCGGTAAAACAAGGAAATGGTTCCAATCGTTTTCCCACCATTCATTTTTCGCTGAGGGGGATTTTAGAAACATATAAAGGATGTTTTTCGTTTAGGCTTACCTTGGCGTGACATTTTGATAACCATGTATATCTCTCTAGGACAAGGTGACTTTTATCAATATATTCTTTTATCAATATATTCGCGTGTATTTACCCCCCAAATGTAATTAGCTGCTAATGTGGCTATCATAAAGAACAAAAACAGTCCACAGGCCCCCTGTGGCTCAGTCGGTGTTCGCAACGACAGGTTTGTGGGTTCGATTCCCACGGGGGGGACCAGTACGGAGGAACAAAATGTATGAAATGTATGCATTCACTACTGTAAGTCGCTCTGGATAAGAATGTCTGCTAAATGACTACAATGTAAATGATGGTCTGGAAGAGACTGCTGAATCGAGGCAAATTCTGTTGACTGTCCTGTGCAAGTTTTACATTGAGATG